>NC_087184.1:8102719-8105219 GCF_035594125.1 Scylla paramamosain
TACTAATTACAATTTTATACATACAAATGGAACTACTACTACTACTACTACTACTACTACTATCACCACCACTACTACGTATTATAAAACCACAAGCATATACTACCATTTATTAATACATTGTTTATACATAGGACAATAAACTGGCAACTACCACCAATACTACTACAACAACAACTACCACTACTACTACAACTATTCCACCAATACATCACCTACTACAACCTGCAGACAATACCATCCCAGTGGCCGTGTGGGGCAGTACGGCCAAGTAGGGACAAGAATAGTGACTTTTTCTCTCCTTTTCTAAGTAACGAAAGGGGCCTGATAAAAGCGTGCTCATTTAAGTAAAAGTGTTAAGTGTGCAAATCCCGTGTGAAAACTGCCTTACTTAGTCGGCGAAAATACTTAGAATCAATACTCTTCTTGTATATGCAGACGACTCTCTCTCTCTCTCTCTCTCTCTCTCTCTCTCTCTCTCTCTCTCTCTCTCTCTCTCTCTCTCACACGTGTCTGGAACATTTCTAATTATTTTCTGAATCTTTGTCTTCTTGTCACGTAAAAATATACAAAGAAATCTCTCTCTCTCTCTCTCTCTCTCTCTCTCTCTCTCTCTCTCTCTCTCTCTCTCTCTCTCTCTCTCTCTCTCTCTCGTGCCCGTCTCCTCTTTCTTCATCCTCTTCCTTTTCTAGTTATTTCATTTTCTCGCAAGTGTATCATCTCATTTTTTCGTGTTCTTTTTCTTTTCTTCTCTCTCTCTCTCTCTCTCTCTCTCTCTCTCTCTCTCTCTCTCTCTCTCTCTCTCTCTCTCTCTCTCTCTCTCCCCTTACATTTGTCACAATTATTTCATTTCAGTATATACTTGCTTATTTTCTTTTTTTTCTTCATTTATTACTTTCTTCATACATTTTTCTTTCCTTACTCCTCACCAACTTCCTCCTCCTCCTCCTCCTCCTCCTCCTCTTCCTCCTCCTCCTCATTCTTAATTTTTCCGCGTCACTCCATTTATTCTCTTCTTCTAGTTATAATTTTCTTCAGGACTTCTCACTGTAACTTTCTTTCTCATCAACTTAAGCCCTCCTCCTCCTCCTCCTCCTCCTCCTATCTCTTCTCCTTCAGCAACACAGTGGAAGAGATCTGATTGAGGTGGTAATGGAGACGATGGTGGTGGTGATGGTGGTGGTGGTGGTGGTGGTGGTGGTGGTTCAGGCTGTGATAGTTTGAACGAATTCTGAAACTTTGGGGCTTATCCTCCTCCTCCTCCTCCTCCTCCTCCTCCTCCTCCTCCTCCTCCTCCTCCTCTTCTTCTTTTTTTGCTTCCTATTGCTATTTCTTCAGTGCCCGAGAGAGAGAGAGAGAGAGAGAGAGAGAGAGAGAGAGAGAGAGAGAGAGAGAGAGAGAGAGAGAGAGAGAGAGAGAGAGAGGTAGGGGTGGCGAGATCGAAGTGGTGGCGGTGGTGGTGGTTGTTTCTTCTTCTTCTTCTTCTTCTTCTTCTTCTTCTTCTTCTTCTTCTTCTTCTTTTCGTTTTTCTTCCTCCTCCTCCTCCTCCTCCCCTTCTTCTTCTTTAGCATCATCGTCAGAGGAAGATGATCTAACTGAAGTGGTGGTGGTGGTGGTGGTGGTGGTGACTATGGGAGGGGAGAAGCCTTCATCTTTACTATCCCGCATCTCTTACTTGAGCTTAGATAGTGAATGGCAAATTGTAGGGGAACGACAGGTCTGCTGTTGTGTTCTTCCTTTGTGTTCCTTTATTTTCCTCCTTCTTCGTCTTAGAGAGAGAGAGAGAGAGAGAGAGAGAGAGAGAGAGAGAGAGAGAGAGAGAGAGAGAGAGAGAGTCGTACGTAGCAAATAGTCGTAGTAATAGTAATAGTCATAACACCAGTAGTCACAGTAGCAACACCACCACCATCACCACCGTTACCACCAACACCATTCGTCCCTTCACTCCCTCACGACGCCACTGTCTGCACGAACTGGGGAACCGCCGCCTGTGACCCCTTCAGGAACCACCACCAGTACCCCACGTTGAACAGTAGGAAGGCCCCGGGGAAGACATAGGCCGACACGCACTCCACCTGCCGCGCCCTCATCAGGTGGCCACAGGAGGGCGCGGCAGGGGACGGAGGTGGTGTCTCTTGCTGCGGGTGGACTAACTGGAGTAGGTAGTAGTAGTAGTAGTAGAAGAAAAGAACAAGAACAACAAAAATAAGAAAAAAAGAACAAGTAGTAGTAGTAGTAGTAGTAGTAGTAGTAGTAGTAGTAGTAAAGTTGCAGAAGAAAACAAGTACGGGAAAAGAAGAAACGAGAGAAGATAAGAGAAAAGAGAAAAAGGGAGAGAGAGAGACAGAGTGAGATAGTTTAGAAAAGAAAAAGGAAAAAAAGGATGAAAAGACCGGAAAGAAAAGCAGAGGCAATAAATTGAACAAATACGAAAGGAGGAAAGCAGACAGGAAAAGAAAAGTATAAAGAATGGAGAAAAGAGCGAAAGGAGAAACGAAAG
>NC_087184.1:8112719-8115219 GCF_035594125.1 Scylla paramamosain
AACCAGCCTTCATTCTTGCTTCTAATCTTCTCAACCGCTTATCTTCTTGTTTCTATTTCGTTTTGTTTCCTGTTGATCAGCTAATGCGTTTTCAGAATGTAGCCAGCTTTTCTCTGGTAGAGGAAACTAATTCCTGGCATTTGAGTGGGCATTTTTTTTATTAGATTTTTGTTGCCCTTGGCCAGTGTCCTTCCTACATTAAAAAAAAAAAAAAAATACACTCTGGTGACTGACATCATATACTTTGCTGGTATAATCGTTACAAACATAATTTATTTCAACTTAACCTGCCCCAGCTAGCACGTGGGAGCAGCCAGCCACCTCACTGGTTATCTAAAAAAGAAACAATCAAATAAATAGATAAATAAATAAATAAATAAATATTCACGCTAACGACATATAAAACTCCAGTAGTAAATTGCAAGATAAAAGTGACAACAAAACTCTGCACAAGGGCAGACTCATGAAAACTACAAAATCTTCACGATCTGGTAACAATCTCTCTCTCTCTCTCTCTCTCTCTCTCTCTCTCTCTCTCTCTCTCTCTCTCTCTCTCTCTCTCTCTCTCTCTCTCTCTCTCTCAGACTCCTGCGGAAACTAAACTACACACTAAAAAAAAAAAAAAACAGCAAATAATAAAACATGAACAAAATCTTCGTAAAAAAAAAAAAAGTAAGCCCCAAAATAACAATCATACCACACCATACCATTGAAAGGAAGCACACCAATAAAGAAACAACAAACCCAAATACCATTAAAAAGAGAGAGAGAGAGAGAGAGAGAGAGAGAGAGAGAGAGAGAGAGAGAGAGAGAGAGAGAGAGAGAGAGAGAGAGAGAGAGAGAGAGAGAGAGAGAAAGAGAGAGAAAAAAAAAAAAGAGGAAAGCAAAATCCAGAAGTCACCCTTACCAAGTTTCCGTTTTCTCTCACTCAACCATCACGGCGTCGCCTCAGCCAGCAGCGACCACATATATTTTCACTCATTTCTCCACATCTCAGCTAATCCAAGCGCTGCGATACACGCTTCATATCGCACACACGTTGACACACACCTGGTGCTCTCCCCAACATTACAATCACGCAGGGAATCAAGTAATTTAGAGTTTGTCGTGGGTCTGTCACGTAAGATGCAAGACTGTTGACATTATAATATACGGAACACTTTGTCACAAGCATATAAACAACTAAATATAAAAAGAATGCCGAATAAATTGGTGATTACGCATAAATTACATGAATAAAGATATGTTGAGTACGTAATCACACGAAAACTATAAAATAATAACCAAATACGAACAATTACACAACACAATCCAGCAGTTACCCTCACCAAGCCTCCGTTTTTTCTTACACATCAGGACCTCCCCTCAGCCAGCAAGAACCACACATCTTCACTTATTTCTCCACATCCATGCTATTCTATGAGCTACAGAACATCGAACATACCTTACATACCTTCACGCAGCCTCTGCACACACCACGGCACAAAATTCACGGAGGGAAGCGAGTTATTTATAGTATTTATTGGGTATTATCACACCCGGCCACACTGCACAAGGGAGCTACGGAAAAGAATCGTTGAACTTCCAAAGTAGATTAAGAAACGGTGTAAGATAAGTAAATATGAATGAAACGTTAATAAGGCTAGTTGAATGATAAATAAGTGTAAATTAAACAGTTGGTTAAGAAATATTTAGTAATTAAGAAAGCTATAGTTTTGATCTAATAAATCGTTGACATCCAAAAATAAACTGAAAACTATGCAGTATGAAAATCAATATACAATCAAACACAAGAATAAAAAATGTGAACATATTAATGACTAAGAGTGAACGAGATGAATAAGAGGAAGGAAAGAGTAAGAAAACAACAAAACTATAGGTTCTCCATTGATCAAGAGTGGTAGCCAGGGCGAATTAAGCCGAGCCCATGTTGTGAAGCGCTTCGGCATCTTATCTCGAGACATTTGAGCAAGATTTATGGGATATGCATGTTGTTTTAACCCTTTTATTATTACTTGGCACATCCTTCCTTAATCTATGAACACTCTGCCACATTTCTTCTTGTTCTACAGCCACCTCCAAACACTATTGGAGCTACAAATTGCAAAATATATTATTTCAGTCCCCCATATATATAAAGACCTCATACATTATTTTGTGTGGTGTAAACTGTTGCATTTCGCAAGGGTGGATTAAAAGATGTTTTCATGATTGCAGACAGACTTGGCATCATTAATAGGAAAACACAGATGGAAACTCGAGTATTCATCTGTATTGCCTTTGAAAATGTTAATAAGAGAGCAAAGCGTTTCAGAATCCAATCATAACCTCTTATTGAATATATTTTTACTATACTTTACATTGCCTACTAGCTTATCGTATCACGCCATAATAACGAAGATAAACAATTAATTCCAAGCCTACCATACGCAACAAGAGATTCTGATAAACAAATGATTCAGTGAATGCGTTACCAATTAACATATTTCCAAATTAATAT
>NC_087184.1:8117719-8127719 GCF_035594125.1 Scylla paramamosain
AGAGGGGGAGAGGTGAGGGGAGTGAGTATAGGTGTGATGGTAAACGGTTAGAGTAGAAGAGGAAGATAGGATAATGTTTTGTGGAGAGGAGAGGAAAAGTAAGGAAGAAATGATAAAGGTTAAGGAAGTGAAGGAGGGGTGGAGAGAAAAGAAAGAGAGGGAAGAGGGGGGAAGAAGGGAGTTATGAAGGAGAGAACAGAAGTGAGAGAGAATAATTTATATGTGATAATAAAAGGTAAGAGAGTGAAGGAGATGATTTGTGGGAAGAAGGGAAGGGAGAAGATGGGGAGAAGGGAGGCAGGATAGGCGTCATAATAAACGATGATAGGCAGAAGGGAGAGAGAAAGAGATAATTTAGGTGATGGATGATAAAGAATAAGAGAAGGAAGAGGAGGAAAAAAGAATAGAATGATTAGGAGATAGAGAGAGAGAGAGAGAGAGAGAGAGAGAGAGAGAGAGAGAGAGAGAGAGAGAGAGAGAGAGAGAGAGAGAGAGAGGACAGTGTGAGATAAAGAGAGGGTTAAGGGAGAGATGAGATTAGAAGATAGAAAGAAGAGAGGTGAGGATGAGGAAGAGAAGAGGGAGAGGGAGAATGAGCAAAAGTAGATAAATATGACATGGAATAATAAGATAAAACTACTACTACTACTACTACTACTACTACTACTACTACTACTACTACTACTACTATTACTACTACTAATAATAATACTCACAACTCTGCATGTTAATAAGGCAAATTTGATGGTCACGTGGGAACCAGTTGTAATTCATTGAGCAAGACACACGCACGAACATACTGCAAAGAAAACACTTGAGAGAGAGAGAGAGAGAGAGAGAGAGAGAGAGAGAGAGAGAGAGAGAGAGAGAGAGAGAGAGAGAGAGAGAGAGAGAGAGAGAGAGAGAGAGAATGAAAAAAGAGGAAAGACGTAGGAGAAATAAGTAAGGAGGGAGGGAAAAGTGGACAAGAAACAGGTGGGGAAGGGAAAAAGGAAAGAAAACGGCAGAAGGAAAGGAAAACGAGAGCATTTGATTTGGAATTAGGAGGAAAAAAGATGGAAAAAAGAGAAAGAAAGAAAACTATGGAAGAAAAATAAGTAAATCGCTTTAACTCACTAAATCCTGTAATTCTCTCTCTCTCTCTCTCTCTCTCTCTCTCTCTCTCTCTCTCTCTCTCTCTCTCTCTCTCTCTCTCTCTCTCTCTCTCTCTTACAAGACTGATCTCACGTAAGGAAATCAGTGAGAGAAAACAAATGTGCTTTCTAGAGGAGGAGGAGGAGGAGGAGAAGGAGGAGGAGGTGAAGGTGGAGGTGGAGGAGGAGGAGGAGGAGGAGGAGAAGGAGGAGGAGGTGAAGGTGGAGGTGGAGGAGGAGGAGGAGGAGGAGGAATACAAAGGAATACAAAGGAAAGCCAAACAGCAACAGATCTTTTGGTCCTTGTAAGGCTGTTTGGTAACTACTTTTAACTAGCTACAAGGAAGAGAGACAGGGCAGCACAGAAGAGGAGGAGGAGGAGGAGGAGGAGGAGGAGGAGGAGGAGGAGCAAGAGGAAGAGGAAGAGGAAGAGGAGGAAGGAGGGAAGGAGGAAGGAAATGATGAGGAAGAAGCCAATAACAACTACAACAACAACAACAGCAACAACAACAACATCAACAGGAGGAGGGGGAGGAGGAGGAGGAATGAGTGGAAGTGGAAAAGGAGGAGGAAGATAAAGACGACAACAACAACAACAACAACAACAACAACAACAACAACAACAACAACAGGAGGAGGAGGAGGAGGAAGAGGAGGAGGAGGAGGAGGAGGAGGAGGAGTAGGAGGAGGGAGAGGAAGGTAATCGAGTGACCCGTCAGGAAAGTCAGGGGGGCCGTGGACTGAGAGGCGGCGCGGGTCAAGGTCAGTGTGTGTGTGTGTCTCTGTGTGTGTGTGTGTGTGTGTGTGTGTGTGTGTGTGTGTGTGTGTGTGTGTGTGTCCTGAAATGAAAGGTACAGATAGATTCGTAGAGATAGGTAGCTAGATAAATAGATGGATAGATAGATAGATAGATAGATAGATAGATAGATAGATAGATAGATAGATAAATAGATATGTAGATGAATAAACAACAAGCAAACAGACAAGGAAAACAGACAGACAAACACACAGACAGACAGACAAATAGGTAGATAAATAGATTATTGGCTATTAATAAACAAATAGAGTTACAAAGCTGAAACTTCAACTGAATGATAACGAAGTAATATCCATCTCTCTCTCTCTCTCTCTCTCTCTCTCTCTCTCTCTCTCTCTCTCTCTCTCTCTCTCTCTCTCTCTCTCTCTCTCACTCACTTGCCGGAGTAATCCACGGTAGCATTTCCGTAAATCCAGACAGAGGCGATCTGCGTCAGGAGGGAGGGAGTCACGCCCCCCTCGCTGTGTGCTGGAACGGGGAGGACAGGGATGAATAAAAGGAGTAAAGAAGAATGAAAATGAATAAAGAGGAATGTAAAGTAATGTATGAATAAGGTGAGTGGTAATCTCTCTCTCTCTCTCTCTCTCTCTCTCTCTCTCTCTCTCTCTCTCTCTCTCTCTCTCTCTCTCTCTCTCTCTCTCTCTCTCTCTTTTTATCACTTTTCCTTTTCTTCTTTTCGTGTTTCCTTTTTTTCCTTTGCCTTTCTTTCATGAGGTTCTTCTCTACTTCATTTTTTTTTTTTTTATGATGCAGCCTTTAGCCTCTCCTTTTTCTCTCAAGGCTGTCTGTTTTCCCCACTTTTTTCCCTTCAGACTCTCTTTTTCCCTTTTTTTCCTCCAGGTTGTCTCTTTCCCTTTTTTCCCTCCAGGTTGTCTCTTTTTTCCCTTTTTCCCTCCAGGCTGTCTCTTTTTTCATTTTTTTACTCAAAGTTGTGCGTTTTTCCCGTTTTTCTAAAATGCTATCTGTTTTTCACTTTTTTCCTCGATGTTGTCTCTTCCCTTTTTTCCTCAAGGTTGTTTCTTTTTCCGCCTTTTTAACGAGGCTGTCTCTAATTTCCCTTTAATACTATACTCTTTTTCCTTTTTCACGGTGTTCTCTTTTTTTCCCTTTTTTCACGAGGCTATGCATGAATTTTAACAAGACAATTTCCTTTTCCTTTTCTATGAGGTTATCCTCCTTTGGAGGAGGAGGCAGTAGACACCTGCCAAAACGATAATTACTCCCAGTGATGTCTAAAGCACTGTTCAGGGGGTGCTGTGAACTTATCATTAAACCCAGCTATGATCTCACTGAAGATTTCCCTTTGTGTCTCACAACACAAGGGGGCAGTCACAGCCTGCCCTCTAAAGACAACTCTCTTCCTCCACACAAAATTACAAGCACCTAATAACACACACACCCTTCACTCAAAAATTTCAAAATTATCATGGCGACTCCTACGCCATAAATGTCCCCAGGTCGGACTGCCTTTCTGTCGACGACCCTAAGTGTCTTCACACCCCCCTCAACTTTTTCTTCATTAACTTCTGCAACATTCGCGGTCTAAGATCTAATTTTCAATCTGTAGAACACCACCTCTCCTCTTCTAAACCTCATCTTCTTTTCTTCATTGAAACTCAGGTGTCTGAGGCAACTGACAGTAGCCCCTTTTCTGTTCCCTCTTACTTTCTCTATCCTCATTTTCGATCCAAAGCTGGATGCTGCGTTTATGTGCGCAATGACTTAATCTGCTCTCGTGCCCACGCTCTTGAATCTTACGAGTTTTACACCATCTGGCTACGACTACAAAGTCACTCTCAAACTAAATTTATCTGTCCTGTATACCTCTCACCTAACTCCTCTGACTATAAGAAATTCTTTGACTACTTAACTTCGAAAGTGGAGCACATTCTGACCCTCTTCCCTTTTGCAGAAATCTCCATTCTTGGAGACTTCAATGTTCAACACCTGCTTTGGCTTTCCTCTCCCTTCACTGAGCATCCTGGTGAACTAGCCTTCAACTTTGCTATCTGCCACGTCCTAGAGCAATTGGTGCAACATCCTACTCGTATTCCTGACCGTCTTGAAGATACGCCCAACATTCTTGATCTTTTCCTGACCTCTAATCCTTCTGCTTATGCTGTCACCCTTTCTTCTCCGTTGGGCTCCTCCGATCACAATCTCATATCTGTATCTTGTCCTATCGCTCCAATCCTTCCTCAGGATCCCCCCAAGCAAACGTGCCTCTGGCGTTTTGCCTCTGCTAGTTGGGGGGACCTGAGGAGGTATTTTGCTGATTTTCCTTGGAATGACTACTGCTTCCGTGTCAGAGACCCGTCTTTGTCTGCTGAGCGCATAACAGAGGTGACAGTGTCTGGCATGGAGGCGTACATTCCTCACTCTTTTTCTCGACCTAAACTTTCCAAATCTTGATTTAACATAGCTTGTTCTCGTGCTATACATGATAGAGAGGTGGCCCACAAAAGGTACTTAAGCCTTCCATCACCAGAATCTCATGCACCTTATATTTCTGCCCGGAACCATGCCAAGTCTGTTCTCCAACTAGCCAAAAACTCCTTCATTAACAGAAAGTGTCAAAACCTTTCAAGATCTAATTCCCCTCGTGACTTCTGGCATCTAGCCAAAAAATATCTCCAATAACTTTGCTTCTTCTTCTTTCCCTCCTTTATTTCAACCAGATGGCACCACTGCTATCACATCTATTTCTAAAGCTGAACTCTTTGCTCAGACCTTTGCTAAAAACTCTACCTTGGACGATTCTGGGCTTGTTCCTCCCTCTCCTCCACCCTCTGACTACTTCATACTACCTATTAAAATTCTTCGCAATGATGTTTTCCATGCCCTTGCTGGAAAAATCCTCGGAATCCTTATGGACCTGATGGGGTCCCTTCTATTGTGCTCTGAAACTGTGCCTCCGTGCTTGCACCTTGCCTAGTCAAACTCTTTCAGCTCTGTCTGTCAACATCTACCTTTCCTTCTTGCTGGAAGTTTGCCTACATTCAACCTGTTCCTAAAAAGGGTAACCGTTCTAATCCCTCAAACTACCGTCCTATTGCTTTAATTTCCTGCCTATCTGAAGTTTTTGAATATATCCTCAACAGGAAGATTCTTAAACATCTATAACCTCACAACCTTCTATCAGATCGCCAGTATGGGTTCCGTCAAGGTCGCTCTACTGGTGATCTTCTGGCTTTCCTTACTGAGTCTTGGTCATCCTCTTTTAGAGATTTTGGTAAAACTTTTGCTGTTGCCTTGGTCATATCAAAAGCTTTTGATAGAGTCTGGCACAAAGCTTTGATTTCCAAACTACCCTCCTACGGTTTCTATCCTTCTCTCTGTAACTTCATATCAAGTTTCCTTTCTGACTGCTCTATTGTTGCTGTGGTAGACGGTCACTGTTCTTCTCCTAAATCTATTAACAGTGGTGTTCCTCAGGATTCTGTCCTGTCACCCACTCTCTTCTTATTATTCATTAATGATCTTCTAAACCAAACTTCTTGTCCTATCCACTCCTACGCTGATGATACCACCCTGCACTTTTCCACGTCCTTTCATAGACGTCCAACCCTTCAGGAGGTAAACATTTCATACAGGGAAGCCACAGAACGCTTGACTTCTGATCTTTCTAAAATTTCTGATTGGGGCAGAGCAAACTTGATATTGTTCAATGCCTCAAACACTCAATTCCTCCATCTATCAACTCGACACAACCTTCCAGACAACTATCCCCTCTTCTTCAGTGACACTCAACTGTGCCCCTCTTCTACACTGGACATCCTCGGTCTGTCCTTTACTTATAATCTGAACTGGAAACTTCACATCTCATCTCTAGCTAAAACAGCTTCTATGAAGTTAGGTGTTATGAGACGTCTCCGCCAGTTTTTCTCATTCCCCCAGCTGCTAACTCTGTACAAGGGCCTTATCCGTCCTGTATGGAGTATGCTTCATATGTCTGAAGGAGTTCTACTCATACTGCTCTTCTAGACAAGGTGGAATCAAAAGCTTTTCCTCTCATCAACTCCTCTCCTCTAACTGACTGCCTTCAGCCTCTCTCTCACCGCCGCAATGTTGCATATCTAGCTGTCCTCTACCGCTATTTTCATGCTAACTGCTCTTCTGATCTTGCTAACTGCATGCCTCCCCTCTTCCCGCGGCCTCGCTGCACAAGACTTTCTTCTTTCTCTCACCCCTATTCTGTCCACCTCTCTAACGCAAGAGTTAACCAATATTCTCAATCATTCATCCCTTTCTCTGGTAAAACTCTGGAACTCCCTGCCTGCTTCTGTATTTCCACCTTCCTATGACTTGAATTCCTTCAAGAGGGAGGTTTCAAGACACTTATCCATCAATTTTTGACTACTGCCTTTGACCCTTTTATGAGACTGGCATTTCAGTGGGCATTCTTCTTTTTATTGAATTTTTGTTGCCCTTGGCCAGTGTTCCTCCTACTTAAAAAAAAAAAAAAACACCTTTTATTTATTTATTTATTCATTCATTTATCAGCATTACATTGTTTACTCCTGACTGTTTCGCTTCAGCTCTCTTTTAAAAAGCTATTTTTTTCCTTTTCCACTGTCTCTCTTTCCTTCCCTTTTCCCAGGTCTGTCTTTTCTTTCAATCTTTCTTTTCTTTTCTCGTTTTCTGTTTTCCACCCTCATCACTCTCTGCATCGTTCGGTCCCCAACTTCAATACGTTCTTCTCTCCAACTCCTCTTCCCTTTCCCCTTCCCTTCTCCTCCTCCTCCTCCTCCTCCTCCTCCAGTCCCTCCCTCACCCCCTCCTCCTCCACCTGGTCACCAATCCACCGTCATTTGTGCGGAAACAATTGTTCAGAATTCTCTTGTTTAAACCAACCATTGAGAGTTATTGCGGTAAAAAAAATGACGTTTGGTGAATTAAACTGATGACTGACTGAGCGAGGAGGAGGACGAGGAGGAGGAGGAGGAGAAAAGGAAAAAAAAAAGAGGCAAAAAAGGAGAAAAGGAAAGAGGACAATGGAAAAAAATTGGAGAAAAAAGTAAAGGAAAAGAAAACGAAAAATAAAAGAACAAGAACAAAAACAAGAACAAGATGATGATGATGGTGGTGATGATAAATGAGTAATAGAAGGAAAAGAAGAGGATGGCGATGACGAAGAGGAGGAGAAGGAAGAGGTGTAGTGTAGGTGAAAAAAAAAAAGAAGACAAAGAGGAAGATGAAGAGGGGAGGAGGAAAATTAGTGAAAAGTTTAATAAGAAAAATTCAAACGGTAATGTACGAAAGAGGAAAACAAGAAAGAAAGGAATATAATATCAGAGAGCAGGAGGAAGTAAAGGAAAAGATAAATGGCACAGTAAGAGGAAGAAAAATGGGTGGGGAAAGAAAAGAAGTGGATAGGAAGAAAGACGAAAAAAATACACGGAAACGAAAGACAAATGAACACTGAAAAGAAGAAGAAGAGGAAGAGGAAGAAGAAGAAAGTGAAGAATAGGCTACAAAGAAAACGAAGGAATAGAGGAAGAAAACGGGAGGAAAGGGTGAAGGGCAAACATTTATATTATTAATGAATGACAAACACGGAACGATAATTTTGGCTGACCCGTGACGTGCGACGCAGGAGCATGACAGGACGCCAAGGTTATGAAGGAAAGTGGCTGGACGCTGGAGTGATATATAGCAGCAGTGTTGTTGTTGTTGTTGTTGTTGTTGTTGTTGTTGTTGTTGTTGTTGTTGCTGTTGTTGTTCATGTTATTGTTATAATTAAAGCAATGATAATGGTGAAAAAAATAAATAAAAGAATAACCCTAATAATAATAATAATGACAATTCTTCTTCTTCTTCTTCTTTTTATTATTGTTATTATTATTATTATTATTATTATTATTATTATTATTATTATTATTATTATTATTACTGTTATTACGCTTGTTTTTTGTGCTCTTGGTAGCCTCCCTCACATGTAAAAAATATTAAAACAATAGAGGAAATACAGTGGTAGTAGTAGTAGTAGTAGTAGTAGTAGTAGTAGTAGTAGTAGTAGTAGTAGTAGTGGAAACAGAAGTAACAGTAGCAACGGCAGTTCACCTCAACAAAGTAATTTCCTGTCAGTTCTAATGGCGGCACGCTCACCGCTGCTAAATCATCACATCTCCTCGGGGCGGCTTTAGTTCTTATCTCTACATGTTGAAACAGGGACGTAAATAAAAACAGAGGAAGCCACAGGACAGTATCGACCACTTGAAGGAGAACAGCCAACAAAAACACAGCGTGGCACCTGGACGACGCTGCAAATATTGGTGATGACAAGGCTTTCTGTCAAGACATTTATTGGTCCCTTATTCTGAAACGCCTTGCTTTCTCACCACGACTATTTTCAAAGGCCACAGAGATGATGACAGGTTCTCAAGAGTATTTCTCCTATCAGTAATGAAAAGGTCATGTTAATCTATCACTATAACCGTAAAAACACCCTTAAAAACCCGTGTAACTTCAACTAGAGCCTTTTGAATGTAGTGAGGTGCGGCGCAAAAATGTTTAAAAAAAATGGTCTTAAGTAAATTTACTACGTGTGTGACAGCTGCTTCGTTCTCGTGTCTCGTGGGTTTCATTCAAAGGTCCATGTTTTAAACTCACTGACTGCTACGGCTTCTCAGGTTAGTACTGTAATGGTGAGTGAGATAAGATTATGATTTTGAGACGACATTGTGGAGGGTAAATCCGCTGCTCCCCTGAAGATGAGTAGACGCGAGAAGGTGGACGAGAGCAGCTTCAGTAGGCCTTACTTCACGCCCGGGGAGGAACAAAGGGATCGAAATACCAGCGGGAATTAAGGTCACATTTTTAAACGCTTTATTCTCGCACCAGGATTATTTTCCAAGGCCATAAACATGATTAGGCGTGTTCTCATGAGTGGTTTTCTTACTAATGATGCAGGAGTCTTAAACTACTAGTAGAATAACGAAAAAAAAAAAAAAGCGAAAAAAAAACGTGAAAACCCAAATAACATAGGCTAGTTTTCTTAATTGCTTTGTTCTTCCACTAGGACTACTTTCAGACTGTCACCATAACCATGAAAAGACACGAAAACGCAAGTAACACCCAGTGAAGTTCGTTACATGTAAGATACGAGTATGCCATAATTCCTAAACCCTTTCTCCTCTTATCACAAATATTTTCAAACATCATATAAACTATCAATCGTCTTTTCTATAAGTGATCTTTTACCATTTATGACGTGGAATCTCGTTAAACCATCACTAGAATCGCGAAAACTCAGATGACTTCCTCTAGATCCTACACAAGGCGACGAAACTTTCAGGAATACGGCTCGTGAAGAAATGCAGCGTCACTGAGGGGCGAGGAGCACCACCAGGCTGCAAAAAGTGGACCGTGGGGAGCTTATGCAAATGCTGGGACGAAAAGGAAGGTGTTTTTAATGAAAGGAAAGGCGAGTGGTAATGGGGAAAGGATGAATGGGAGTTAGAGAGGAAAAATAAGAGGTGTAGACTTAAAAAGAAAAGTTTATAGTAGAAAGAAAGGAAAGTGCGTACTTATAAGGAGGGAAATAACAAGAATCATTAAAGAAAGAAAGGTAAAGATTTTAAAAAGAGATGTTTATGGCGGAAAGAAAGGAGGGTAGCAAATGGAAAAGGAAAGAATAGGAGTTAATAAAGGAGGGAGAGAAAGAAATTTTAAGAGGAGGGGTGCTTAAAGAGGAGAGGGAAAGAATAGTAATGAATAAAGAAAGAAGAGGTAGAGATTACAAATGGAAGATGTTCATAGTGGAAAAAAAAAAAAAAGAGGCGAGTGGTAACAAGAAGAAGAGGAACAGGATAGAAAAAAAAATGTAGGCTTAAAAAAAAGTTTATATTGAAAAAAAAAAAAAAAAAACAAGTAGCTACAAGACACACAAAATCAGGAACACGGCCAGGGAGCAACACAAGTGACAGACAACACAAGGGCACGAAAGAAAGCACTAAGTAACAGCCAAGAGACCACGAGACTCACCAATATAGAGATCAGGCACCCAGAGGCGGCCCAGGAAGGCGGGATCAAGGGGGAGGTAGTCGTC
>NC_087184.1:8132719-8147719 GCF_035594125.1 Scylla paramamosain
CACAAGGCAAGGTCGGCCACTCGACTATTGATACATTACAAAGTAAATAGATCAATGAATAAATAAATGAACAAATAAATAAATAAATACAGTGGTGAGTCACTTTACAAAACATGACAGCTTCTTCCTCTTTTCCTTTTCTTTTCTTTTCTTCTCCTTTTGCCGTTTTCCTAGAGTGAGGGGTTGGTGCCTTGTCCGAGTCTCCTCCAGCTGCTTCTGTCCCTTGCATCTTCCTCTTTGACATCCAATTCTTTTCATTTCTACCCTAATTCCATCCCTCCATCTCTTCTGACAACTGACAGATTCTAAGTCTAAAGAGATCAGAGAACGTAAGACTGAGGAAAAACGGTAAACAGCATAAGAGAGGCTGGCAGGTTACTCAATTTCGTACCTGGGGTGACCGGGGGGAAGATCTCCTTACGGTAGTCCTGGTCAGTGTAGCCGCTCCACGTGCCCTCCCATCCACGTGTGGCGTTACCTGGCGGCCGCGGGGTGGTAGTGGTGGTGGTGGTGGTGGTGGTGGTGGTTGTGGGACCTTCCGCCTGCCGCTGCTGCCCGCTCGCCCCCCTGCCAGGTAAATAGACAGGTGAACAGACACGCGCGGTAACTTTGTAAGGATCATTTTAACCGGATGGGGTTTTTAAAGCGTAGGCTATAAAGACATTGCGTTCTCTTCTTTTTTATTTATTTATTTATTTTTTTCCTATTTTTAGTAATTTAGTTGTATTTTCCTTTTCTTGGTGGTAGGAGGGTGAAGGAGGCTGGCAAAGGGCACACACACGTTAAAAAGTAAAAAGAAGAAAAGGAAAATAGGAAGAGCTAAAAGTGCTACTCAAAGAGAGAGAGAGAGAGAGAGAGAGAGAGAGAGAGAGAGAGAGAGAGAGAGAGAGAGAGAGAGAGAGAGAGAGTCAGGAATGAAGGAGACTCAAGGAGGCTTCAGTCTTACATTGGGATCATGAAGACAGAAGATGATAACAATAATGATGGTAATGGCAGCGGTGATGACGGTTGTGATAATGATGAGTGTCTTATTCACGTAAATAAAACACTTATTAGAGCCGATCTGATGCACGTCTAAATTTGAGGCCTGAGAGGTTGTGTGTTGACCTTTTGTTTTACCACTTAAACATTATGACTTTACCAGCAGAGTCTGACCTTCAGCTGACCTTCCCTCCATCCATAAAACACACCGAGAAAAAAAGTTAACTCTTGCCTCTGTTTTGAGCTTTGGGATTATTCATTTATAGTCTTTTTTCCTCTTTTACACTTAAGCTCAACACTTCACCACATTAATTATAGCTCGCACCAATGTCTATTTCTCCTGTTCCCTTTAAGATCACGGCTCGTAATCTTAAACAATTCAGGCTTTCGTTAACACTATTTTCACAGGTTAGAAATGATTAAGTCCATGATGAAGCTTCATGATGTTCTTTTTTTTTTTTTTTTTTGCTCCACATTAATGTTGCGGAATCCATATCAAGCCGTCATTAGGAAACACGCTTGAAAATTCTAAAAACTTCCATTAAAACCATTTCTTTATACCTCAGGAAGTTCGGTCGAGGTTTAAAAAAAGGACAACAAATGTTTTCTCAAATGTCATTCTCATAAAGGAGAAACCGAGAGAGAAAAGACAGTTTAACTTTCCGAGATGTTTTGATATTCCTCTCTTGAGTTGCAGGCAAGAGAAAATGCAGAAATAAAGAGAGAGTGTCAGAGTTGCTAGTAAAAAGAATGAAGGAGTAAAGACACTGGTTAACTCTTGCATTAGTAAGGTGGGTAGAATAGGGATGAGCGTTAGTAAAAAGTCTTGTGCAGCGGGGACGTGGGAGTGTCGGGGGTGGTGAGTGGGTGAGTTCGGAAGAGGAGCAATAACCATGGAGATAAAGGCAGAAGATATGAGTAATCACAGATGCAACACTGCGGCGGTGAGAGAATCAAGGCAGTCAAAAATATTTTAGAGGAGATTTCGTTAACTAAACGTTCCTGAGACGAAATTTTTGTTTACATTTTAACTTTCATGGGGAATAAACAGAAGTTAGTTCATGCCTTCTTGCATCACACAAAAGAATAACAATATAAAGCCTCCCACAATATTCTCTTTGCTTTAAGTGAAAAATACATTATTTAATTAAAGAACAGCCTTAGGTTAGTCTATATCGCAATAACAGCTTTAACACAACACCAAGTCAAATAAAGTCAACAATGAATGAGAAACTTGCAACATTCTCTTTTCATTTAAGATTCTGACACGTATTTGTTTTAACACTCCATCAATCTTTCAAGAATAAGCTGAGATCGATTAATACTGGACTGTATTTACCAATCCGTCACTCAGAGAAAAACATTAATAGCCAAACAACGAGACACTCCCTCACAACACACTCTCCCTCACCTATCAGATTAAGACAAAGTGAGGCAAATCTTTACCTCACCACGCTCACCGTCCATCACGCGGAATGACGCTAACCTAACAACGAAAGACACTCACACACAATGCACTCTCTCTCTCTCTCTCTCTCTCTCTCTCTCTCTCTCTCTCTCCCTTACCTGCGAGATTGAGACATACTTTCCTTTAGCTCCCCCTTCCATTAGCTCCACCTGATAACTACAAGAGAATCACTGCCTTCCCTTCCCCCACCCCCGTCACCCGCGCCACGCATCACCTGCCACCCAGACACTCACCTGCACCACCTTAATCACCACACACACACACACACACACACACACACACACACACAATTAACCTGTGGACACCTTTCACTTGTCTCGCCACTTTTTTTTTATTACCGTAAGAGGAGGAGGAGGAGGAGGAGAAGGAACATAAGACGAAGACGAAGACGAAGACGACGAAGAAGAAAGACGAAGAAGAAGAAGAAGAAGGAGAAGAAGAAGAAGAAGGAGAAGGAGAATGAGAAGGAGGAAAAGGAGAACAACAACAACAACATCAACAAAAACTACTACTACTACTACCACTACTACTACTACTACACCATCACCATCACCACCACCACCACCACCACCACCACAAACACAAGCACTAACAGACCCACCAACCCTTACGAAACAGTCACCCCTCATCCACGCAAAAGAAAACGGAGAATACTTACGGGTACAACCAGAGGGCACGCAGCAGTAGAAGACGAGGTAGGAGATTGAGGAGGTGCAGGTGAGAGTAACGAGGCATAGTAAGGTCGTCTTGGCTCACCTGAGGGAAGGAACAGACAGGTGAGAGAGATATTCAAAGACTTGATTGATTGATATAATGGCGCAGCAACACGGACATAAGGCACATGAGAGATAAGAGATTGGGAAAGGAACGTACAGGATAGAATTGGTGTGTATTGGAAGAGAATAGAGGATTAATAGCTGTTTAATTTGTGGGATGGAAAGAAAAAAGTTAGAATTTTTGTAAGTGTTAGTGTAAAGAGAATGAATAAATGGATGGATGGTTTAAGAGAGAGAGAGAGAGAGAGAGAGAGAGAGAGAGAGAGAGAGAGAGAGAGAGAGAGAGAGAGAGAGAGAGAGAGAGAGAGAGAGAGAGAGAGAGAGAGAGAGAGAGAGAGAGAGAGAATAAAAAAAGATGGTGTATATGAATAAAAGAGTGACTAAAAAGAGACGGAGAGAGAAAGGAAGAGAAAAAAAAGTAAAGTTAGTGTATACATTTCAAGCACGGGATTGAATAAATAAGTTAATAAAAAGAGACGAGGAAAATATTATTGTTTATGAATAGAAAAAAAAATATATATAGATGAAGAAATGGTTGGTTAATTTAAAAGGCAGAGAGAAAGAGTGAGTTAATGAATGATATATGATGGAGGTGAGTAGAGTCTGAGAGCGATGGATTAGAAATAAGAGAAGGGCTGAATCAAACAAAGAAATGAAAAGAAGAGAAGGAAAAATGGAGACGATGAATCAAACAAGATGGCTGTGGATAAACTGTGACAGAAAAAAAGAATGTAAACGAATAATATTGAAAGAAAAAAAAAAAGAAAAAGGAACGGGAGAACAGACAAAACTGAAGGAAAAATAAAAGGAAAAATACATGAAACGACATAATGATCGAATAATTTACTTTCAGGAAGTCAACGTTTTTTAATATGAAATTTCTGCAAAACAAACACATTTTTCTTTGACTCTTTTCTTTCTCTTTTTCCTTTCAGTTATGCACACACGCCATCACCTCCCGTCCTCCTGCTGAGCGAAAACATATGAAGAGTAAATAACAGCAAGGAGCAAACAGAAAATCATTGGTGAGCAAGCAAGCAACGACACACACACACACACACACACACACACACACACACACACAAAGACAAACACACACACACACACAGATTAGCATTAGTGTTATATTATCATGTCCCTTCTCTCCTCGTATATTTTCACCTCCGAGGCTGCTTATTCAGATTTAATCGAAAGTTGTTGTTGTTGTTGTTGTTGTTGTTGTTGTTGTTGTTGTTGTTGTTGTTGTTGTTGTTGTTGTTGTTGTTGTTGTTGTTGTTGTTGTTGTTGTTGTTGTTGTTGTTGTTGTTGTTGTTGTTGTTGTTGTTGTTGTTGTTGTTGTTGTTGTTGTTGTTGTTGTTGTTGTTGTTGTTGTTGTTGTTGTTGTTGTTGTTGTTGTTGTTGTTGTTGTTGTTGTTGTTGTTGTTGTTGTTGTTGTTGTTGTTGTTGTTGTTGTTGTTGTTGTTGTTGTTGTTGTTGTTGTTGTTGTTGTTGTTGTTGTTGTTGTTGTTGTTGTTGTTGTTGTTGTTGTTGTTGTTGTTGTTGTTGTTGTTGTTGTTGTTGTTGTTGTTGTTGTTGTTGTTGTTGTTGTTGTTGTTGTTGTTGTTGTTGTTGTTGTTGTTGTTGTTGTTGTTGTTGTTGTTGTTGTTGTTGTTGTTGTTGTTGTTGTTGTTGTTGTTGTTGTTGTTGTTGTTGTTGTTGTTGTTGTTGTTGTTGTTGCTGCTGCTGTTGTTGCTACTGTTAATGTTACTGCTAATGTTACTGTTATCATTATTGCGCACACACACACACACACACACACACCCAGAGTTCGAAAGACCGCTACCTACAGACCCACTCCCCCCACCCATACCCTTCCCCCCACCCACCCCACACACACGTAGTCAATATGAACAGGCACACGATTCATCAAGCACCATGATAACATAAATCCTCCACAACCCCACATAACACACGTCATTTGCACGCATAACATCACATTTCTCACCAAACCTCACCAGTCCTCGCCTCAACCTCCCCATCACCTGTCGATCTACACCTGTGCTATTTAATTTTTCACCCTCATCCTCTCTCTCCCTCTCATTTCCAGCGATATTTTCTTTCCCTCAACTTTTCATTGGCTTTATCACAACATAACGCTTTTATTTTATCTTCCGTGTTGTCGGGTTTAAACTTTTTTTTGTTGCTTTTCTTTAATTTCGTGAGTGTAGTATTTTGTGTCATTTTAAAGCGTACGTGTTCATATTTTCTAGTTTTATTTTGTAGGGGGAGTGTAATTCGTTATAGTTTGATTTATTTTATTGGTAATGTTTGTTGTGATTTTCTTATGGTTATGACTAGAATTCTCTCTCTCTCTCTCTCTCTCTCTCTCTCTCTCTCTCTCTCTCTCTCTCTCTCTCTCTCTCTCTCTCGGTAACAGCAATAACATCAGTGCAATGAAAAATCAGATTGAACATCGAAAAAATAACATGTTTCTTTCCCCTGCATTATTAAAGGGAAACAAAATTCAAGGAAAATATGAGAGAGAGAGAGAGAGAGAGAGAGAGAGAGAGAGAGAGAGAGAGAGAGAGAGAGAGAGAGAGAGAGAGAGAGAGAGAGAGAGAGAGAGAGTAGTTCTCCTGGAATATAAATCTGCAGAGCTTATTTATGTCATTTAGTATTCTTTCACTTTTTATTTATTTATTTTTTTAACTTGCTTTCAATACGAACCTGTAAAAAAAACCCTACATGTCACTTATTCTTTTATCTTTTTTAATCTCTTATTTTTTTATTTATCATGTTAGGTCACTTATTTACTTATCAATTTACTATCTTGCAAGGGGCGCGTGAGGGAAGTGTATACGGTCTTAAAAGGGAAACTGGCGTGGCTTATAAGGAAGTGCACCTGGAACCTTTCTCTTCCCCGGCCCGTTAAAGGTGTTAAGGGGTCAGGCTGCCATCCGAGTCCTCATTAGCGCGACACCTCAGGTATATCACGGAGCGAGGCAAAAGTTCTCATGCAGAAATAGATTTACAAGCCCATTTACATTTATATTGAAAACTCTGATGGTGTGATGGTCTTAACAACTGCTCCCTTGATAAACCTGAGGGAGTTTTATTGCATTTTATTCGCGGTTGCAGGTAAGAAATAATATTAACACCACGTCTACAATGCCATTTACCAGCAGCTGCAAATAAAATGTTTTCATGTTTTACCACGGGGACATTTGTTGATAGTGGCGTAAGATGGGAGTTGTCAGTGTTAATGTAAATTGGTGTTGGGAATCTGTATGAGAGCCTTACCTGTCGAAGCCGCGAGGGAGGGATACGGGGCGGCCAGCACTGACACACACCTGCATTATTGATAGGTATTACCAAAGCATGGAGAGTGGTGGGGAGTTACTTATTTATGTTTAGTGTGACTTATAAAGGAGCAAAAAAAAAAAAAAATAAATAAAATAAAATAAATAAATAAATAAAAAATAAATAAATAATTGCCGGTAGGACGAGAGAAAACAAATTTATTAAAGGTGATATACATTTTCCTTTCTCACAGGTGATGGAAAGTGTGTTTTTTGTTTCTTTTATTATCATCGTCTTTCTTTTAGTCCCCTTCCTTTTCCTTCTCCTGTACCTCTTTCTCCTGCTCCTCCTGCTCTTCCTCTACCTCCCCCTCCATATTCTTCTCCTATTCCTCTACTTCCTCCTTCATCTTCTCTTCCTAGTCTTCCTCTACTTCCTCCTCCTCCTTATCACCACCACCACCACCACTACCACCACAAGATAAACAAATCCCCGAACAACAAATAACCCAAGCCAAGCCAGTTATACCACATCGCCTTACCACTCTCGGCGGCGTCTTGCTACAGCGTGAATAGAAAATGAAAAAAAATCCAAAGCACTTCCTAAGGTGACGTACAGTGATGGTGTATTTAGCCTTCGGAAGAGCCGTGTCAGGAGGTGCGAGTGGCGAGTCTAGGTGTTACCGCGGCCACAACATGAATCATTAACACTTCACCTTAATCTGACACCTGTGAGGTCTGCCGGTGTCTACAGGTGGGATATTACAACTATAATCTCCGTCTCTCTCTCTCTCTCTCTCTCTCTCTCTCTCTCTCTCTCTCTCTCTCTCTCTCTCTCTCTCTCTCTCTCTCTCTCTCTCTCTCTCTCTCTCTCTCTCTCTTATATGCAATTGGATTTCCGGCGAAGGACAAAACAAAAAAAAAAAAAAAAAAAAAAAACGGCCTGCTATAGGTAACTGTCCTTTAAATTAAACCCTTTCCCTGCCAATTTTTATTTTTTTTTCCCATAATCAGCTGTATCTTTTACACTCCTGTTTGGCATCACAGTCCTTTACGCAGCTCTGTAGGTTGAAAAAGGGCAATATTAACCTTCCACTCTCTCTCTCTCTTTTGCTGTGTGTTCATGCAAGCGATATTCCACGGTGCTCTGAATGTTAATGGGTGTGGAAATCGAGTGGCTACGAAGTCAGTGTCTTGTTTCCGCACTTTTGATTTTGGATCTATATAATTTTTCCCCTCCCTTTTTCTTTTATTTTAATCTGAAACAAGGGCGCAGAAAAGAGTAAAAAAATAAAATAAGAAATAAAAATAGAAATAAAATAAATAAAAAAGTAAGGAAAAGTAAAACAAAAGAGAAATGCCCACTCACTTCACTCCCCTCATGAAAAAAAAAAAAAAGAAGACAGTAAAATAATACATAAAAAAGAAGATGGCCATTTTGAGTCCCGGAGGTGTGAGAGGTAAACGCGTCTATATTTATGTGGGTCTGTACGTCAGTGAAGGATTGCAGCTATAACTCCCTTTCTTGACCTCTTCACCTTTGTAATTCCGTGTGTGTTGACGTTTATATTGATTCATGTCGCTCTGTACGTGAGGTGACGGATGCACAGGTGGCGTAAAAAACAACCGTGTGTGTGTGTGTGTGTGTGTGTGTATCACCGGTATGTAGAACAGATTGAATTTCTACACTTCTTGTAAAGTATAATCAGCTTCCTGATTAAAAATATATCTTGTTTTCGCTGTTGTTTTTCACGCGTGTTATATTTTGTTCATGGCTTCTTGTTTTGCAAGGAAGTGCAAGATATTTGAATTTTTGAAAAGGTGTATATTATGTCCATGTTTTTTTTTTTTTTAAGTTGTAAAATTATTCTTTCCTAAGTTATAAGGTTCTCTTCCTGTGTGTGTGTGTGTGTGTGTGTGTGTGTGTGTGTGTGTGTGTGTGTGTGTGTGTGTGTGTGTTATCATAATTGTAAAGATATACTGACTGTAAGAAAGTATTATTTCAAGGTTGTAAAGTTGTTCTCTCTCTCTCTCTCTCTCTCTCTCTCTCTCTCTCTCTCTCTCTCTCTCTCTCTCTCTCTCTCTCTCTCTCTCTCTAAAATATGTACACTTTTCTCTAAAATATGTACACTTTAGTTGTAATGTTGCCCTTTTCATAAATATAAGTTGTCCTCTTCCTATTAAAACGTATATTTAGAAATTGTAAAGTTGTTCTCGCTTCAAAGACTTGTAATTCTAAGTTCTAAAATTATTCTCTCCCTAAAAAAGGAAATAAATAAATAAAAAAACATATTTGGAAGTTGTAAAAGTTATGAAGTGCCCTCTCACTTCAAAAATATGTCTCCTGAGGTTACAAAGTAGCCTCCTGTTCAATGAAGGTGTTATTTCTGAGTTGTCAACAAAGCACGTCTCTTTGAAAAAGCTGTATTTCTGCTCACATTCACTCCCTGGTTGCTGCTGCTGCTCGATACACTGTAAACACCTAATTTTTAAAAATGTGCAGCGTGTATGTTTATGTCCTCTCACTTCATGAATGTGTTAGATGTGCACTCCACCTTGTGTCCATTGTTTGCCTGTTACTCAAGATAAATCACACGCACATACACACACACGCTCTCGTATCATCACGAGAATGTTGCACCACACTGTACTACCATTTCTGTGTGCGTGATGAAAGCGTGTACTAATGTTGTAATGAGAGTTGAGTGTTAGAATGTAAATCAACCATCACTTATCACGCCGTTGTCAGCACGCTTTGATGTACACTACTAATGGAAGACTAAGTAGCTCTGCCTTTGTTTTGTTTTCCATCATGATGACTATTATTTTCTTTCATTTCTCCGTCTTTAATTTTCCTTTTATTTTGCTCTTTATTTTTTTTATTTTTACATACAAGTTATACACTGTGGATTACATCAGTATAAAACTATATTACAAATATATAGATTAAAAGTAGCCAATAGTTTTCGCTAATTTAAGCAAAAATGTATGTTATATATATATATATATATATATATATATATATATATATATATATATATATATATATATATATATATATATATATATATATATATATATATATATATATATATGTAATTTCTTTTTGTTAACAAGTCAGTTCATACTCACTGGTGAACTATTTTTTTTTATCTATGTATTTCAGTCAATCGTAGGCCTACTTTGCTAGCTTCTGTTATTGTTATCTATACAGCAAGTTGGTTAATAGTTACTCATATTTTTTACATTCTTTACACTGCTTTCCTTTCTTTTCCATCTAGTTATTAGATTAGTGTAGCTTTCATTTCAGCGGTTTGCCGGATTCCATTACTGTTGTTTAATAAATTTAGTTTCAGTATAAATTTTTGCGTACTTAAGTTTATAGTTGAATTGTGTTTATGTCTGGTTGATTAATTTATAAGCTTCTATATATTTGTTCACTTGTTATGATTAACATTATCTTTTAATCAGTTCCCAAGCTTTACCTTTACAACTCAGCATCCCATTTTGCATTATTTATTTATTTACTTACATATTTATTTAAGTTTTACCATTACCTTTTTGACGGGGCTACCATTATTTTTCACCCACTCAGTTTGTAAGCGTTCTCTACTCTTGCTTTCCTTCCCCAGGCACTTCACTAAACATTATTCCAGCAGGTCACTCAGCGAGCATCAATTACTGCCCCCCTTCCCCCGTGACTCTTCATACTTCTAAAGCTAATGAAAGTCTGTGGCAGAGTACAAAAGGAACACACTGAGCCTCGAGTATTGACTGACTCCTGAACTTCTGACCGAATACAAGAGTGATAGTAATAAAAGTGAATACGTGAGCGAGAGAGAGAGAGAGAGAGAGAGAGAGAGAGAGAGAGAGAGAGAGAGAGAGAGAGAGAGAGAGAGAGAGAGAGTCAAAGGCCACTATATGAATGAAAAGAGGTGGGTGAGTGAGAGGAGAGCTTGGTGGTTGAGTGAGTGAGTGAGTAGGTGTGTGGATGAATAAGTAGGCCAAAAAGTACATGCATATTTAATACCTCTAGCGGGGCACAGGTGAACCGTGGCTACTGAATAAAACACGAGTACTCTATAGCTTTGATACACACACACACACACACACACACACACACACACACACAGAACCAGAGAGAGAGAGAGAGAGAGAGAGAGAGAGAGAGAGAGAGAGAGAGAGAGAGAGAGAGAGAGAGAGAGAGAGAGAGAGAGAGAGAGAGAGAGAGAGAGAGAGTGTAACTTTTATGCCACTACCAGTTAATGAGGCGGGAAAAGTGGCCGCCCTTATAAGAGAGATGATAATGGTGATGAGAAATATTTTGTTGATATTTTCTCTCTTTTATTTCTCTTCTGTTTACTTCTCTGGGCGTGCCGTGGACTGCTTGTTGTGTCTGGAGCAAGGAAGTAACCACACGCACGTACGCACACACACACACACACACACACACACACACACACACACACACACACACACACACACACATAAGGACAGGATTGCTAGCCTTCAGCCCTTACAAGGATTCAAGCCCATGATCTCTCTAATGTGAAGAGAAAAAAGGATTAGGAGGAGGAGGAGGAGGAGGAGGAGGAGGAGGAGGAGGAGGAGGAGGAGGAAGAAATACCTAAAGAGAAAGAGGAAGATAGAAAAGAAAAACTGAATGAAACAAAGAAGAAAAACAACTGAACACAAAGCATCACTGATCACACCACCTGTCCGCCACACCTTTAATCAACAGGTAAGGCACAGCACGGCACAGCACAACCAGGAAAGCGAAGTTCCAAACAAACACGTACCCTGCACACACCACACCAAAACATAAGGGACTGACCGATAGCCTCAGAACACCATGCTTGTTTTTCCCTGCACGCTGCGTAATGTTAAACTGAATTGCAATATTTTTCGGCAGTTCGTGACGGGACTTGATGAGCTTACGGTTCGCGGCTTCAGTCAAATAGATCTAGAGTTACTGATGTATTTTTGGTGTTTGAGGACAATTTACAGTAATCGATGTATGTGTGGTTTTTTATTTGTTTACCACGCCAAGAACCTACTGTTGAAGTGTGACGGGGCGAGGAGGTGCAGGGTGTGACGGGAGGGAGCCAGCGATACCGTCACCACTAGCAGTACCTGTGACACCACCACCACACTGCTCCACTGTCACCGCCACACTGCCACACCACCACATATTTCCACCACTACCACCACCACCACCACCCCAGACGACTGCCTCCATTACCACCGATACTTCATGTTTCTCCTCCACCTCCTCTTCCTCCTCCTCCTCTTCCTCATTCCGCCTTCTTCTGTACTATCCTGTGTCTCACATCACTAGTTAAAGTAGACTAGTTATCCAACAGTCTAGTAAAGACCTCAAAGTATGTTGCTGTTTGGACTTCTTTGTATTTTCCTCTTCCTCCTCCTCCTCCTCCTCCTCCTCCTCCATGCCTCCCTTACCATCTCACCCAAACTCCCTCCTACTTGTTTATGTTCTTCCTGCTGGACTTCTACTGCATGAATTGACTGCCTTCACTTGTCATGCTAATCATCATCATCACCACCACCATCACCATTATCATCCACTATACCTCCTTACACGACAAAGACCACTATTTTTTTTTCTTCACCCACCTCTACCTTGTCTGGTAATCGTTCATTCCAGCCATCTCCCGTCACCGCCTTGCAAATATTGGCCGCGACACGATTAATGTTGCTTGCTGCGTTTTACTATCAATTATTACTGGTGCCATTCATCCACTCCCATTCTGAAATACCAATGAAAGGAGAAGCCTGCCTCTGCTCATGACTCGTTTCGGGAATTAAAATGCATGGTTTGGTGGTTTGGTGGGTCAGTGGGTTGGTGTTTCTAGTGATCTCGCCACGTCCTTCCCAGCTCAGCCTCTTGTGGTGTGCTTGGAATATGTATTATGGGTGTGTTCCTGATCCTGGGGTGTGTGTGGCCAGGCTGGGTTCACATTTGCCATAAGAGCACATAGAGGCGTTACTGTTACTGTCAATACAAATACCACTAGCGTATCTGTAAACATGATTACTACTATTTGCTACTTCGAAGTACTCATTATCCTTGTCTGCTACTAATGCCACCACTACTACTAATAACAACGGTGATAATGATGAGTGTCTTGTTATTTTTTTCCTCTGTGTACTTAAGGCGTGGCGCGGACTGTTACTGGTGTTTTAGAACTATTACTACTATTACTACTACTACTACTACTACTACTACTACTACTACTGTAATATAGAGAATGTCTGCCTTGTTATTATTCTGTTAGTCTTTACCTTTATGCAGTGGATAATATGAAATTTGTTGCATATATTACAAAATGAAATGAAGAAGAAAGCAACAACAACAACAACAACAACAACAACAACAACGACAACAATTACAATTATAACTTCTACTACTGAATACATCTGCCTTATAAAAAATGCATCTCCAATCTCACTCTCCTCCTCCTCCTCCTCCTCCTCCTCCTCCTCCTCCTCCTCCTCCTCCTCCAGCACGATTCCTGGAAATTTGACAGGACAAAGACAATCAGTGTTATGAGAATACTTTTGAATAATGAACAAACAAACAAATGAACACAAGAGAGAGAGAGAGAGAGAGAGAGAGAGAGAGAGAGAGAGAGAGAGAGAGAGAGAGAGAGAGAGAGAGAGAGAGAGAGAGAGAGAGAGAGAGAGAGAGAAATCCTCCTCTTAGTCCCCCTCCTCCTCTCCCTCTTCTTCTTTACATCCCTCCCCCTTCCACCTCTCCCTACACAAACTCACGCACGGACACACACACTCAAGGAAAAAAAAAAAAAGGATTATTGCCACTTGGGAGGAACAAGAAGAGGAAGAGAAGAAAAAACGAGGATGTTACAACACTGGGAAAGACTTAAGTGATAAGAAATGACTATGAAACGTTCTTTAAATGTTCTTTACTACCTAACTTCCCACACGCAGGCGAAGGGGGAGGGGAGGGAGGGGGTGGGGAGGGGAGGGTAGGGAAGGTGAGGGGAGGGGAGGGGAGGACTGAGGAGGGGAGGCGATGGGAGGGGAAGGAGTGGAGGGTAGCGATGATAGGAGAGGAAAGGGAAGGGAAGGAGGGAAACAATGTAAGGAGATGGAAAGAAAAGAGAAGAGAGGAACAGAGAAAAGAAAAGAAGAAAGGGAAGGAAAAAAAAAGAAAGGGACATGAAGGAAGAAGGAAAGAAAGGAAAGAGTGATGGAAACGGAAGGGACAAGAACGAAAGAGAAGGAAAGAGAAGGAAAGGGAAGAGAAGAGGAAAGAGAGGGAAAGGGAAGAAAGAGAAGGAAGGAAAGATAAAAGAAAAGCAGAAGAGAGAAAGGGGAGGAAAGGAAAGGGGAGGAAGGAGAGACAAAGGGAGAGGAATAAAAAGAAGGAAAAGGAAGGGAAGGGAAGACAGGGGAGGCAAAGAAGAAGCAAAGGAGGAGTGAAGGGAAGGAGAGGGAAGGGAAGGGAAGAAAGGAGATGCAAAGGAGGAGTGAAGGGAAGGAAAGGAAAGGGAAGGGAAGGGAAGGGAAGGGAAGGGAAGGGAGGGGGAGGGAAGAAAGGAGAGGCAAAAGAGGAGGAACTTCGCAAATATTTTCACTTATTCGTTTTATTCTTTGTATTCATGTTGCCGATATATTTTTTTTACGTAATTTATAAATCTTTAGATAAATCTTGCAATATTATAGACTTAATAACACCTTACTTTCACTTATATATTCTTTGAGGCGCTTTTACATTTTAATTTTTTTTTCAACTCATTTCAACATCATTTAAATTTTTACTCAACTTTCATACGTGTGAGGAATAAATAAATAAATAAATAAATAAATAAATAAATAAGAATAAAGAAAAAAACGATAACTTACAACTCAGAAAAAAGAAAGAAAGCAAAAGAGAAAATTAAATAAAAGACAAGAAACAAGGAAGAAGAAGAAAAAAAGGTTAATTTACCACCCCAGAATAATTAAAGAAAAAAAGAAAAAAAAAGAAAAAGAAAAGTTAAACAGACAAGAATCTTCCCGGCATTTACACAACTCTAATTGTCTCAACTTATTCCCGTGTTAAGGAAAGACAAAATAATAATAATAATAATAATAATAATAATAATAATAATAATAATAATAATAATAATAATAATAATAATAATAATAATAATAATAAAACAGCCACCCACCGGTCCGCCATGTGAGGCAATAAGCTTAACGAGTGTACAGGTGTGAGTGACCTTGAAACCTTAATACCTGCTGAGGCTAACTGTGCCGCGGTGTCCTGGCGGTGATGGAGGAGGAGGAGGAGGAGAAGAAAGGATGATGAAAGTGAATACGAGGAAAAGATTAGTACACATTCAGAAATATTAGAAGAATGAAAAGAAGAATGAAAAGAAGAAGAATGAAGAAGAAGAAGAAGAAGAAGAAGAAGAAGAAGAAGAAGAAGAAGAAGAAGAAGAAGAAGAAGAAGAAGAAGAAGAAGAAGAAG
>NC_087184.1:8157719-8160219 GCF_035594125.1 Scylla paramamosain
TTTTTCTTCTTCTTCTTCTTCTTCTTCTTCTTCTTATTATTATTATTATTATTATTATTATTATTCTCTTAATTCTTCTTCTTTTAAACTTTTTTCTTCTTCTTTTTCTTCTCTTAATTCTTCTTCTTTTAACCTTTTTTCTTCTTCTTCTTCTTCTCTTAATTCTTCTTCTTCTTCTTCTTCTTCTTCTTTTAATTATTCTTCTTCTTCTTCATTCTTCTTCTTCTTCTTCTCTTAATTCTTCTTCTTCTTCATTCTTCTTCTTCTTCATTCTTCTTTTTCTTCATTCTTCATCTTCTTCTTCTTCTATTTCTTCTTCTTCTATTTCTTCTTCTTCTTCTTTTTCTTCTTTTAATTCTTACTGTGCTTCTTCTTCTTCTTCTTCTTCTTTTAATTCTTCTTTTTCTTCTTCTTCTTTTGATTCTTCTTCTTCTTCTTTTTAATTCTTTTTCTTCTTTTTCTTCTTCTTCTTCTTTTTTCTTCTTTTTCTTCTTCTTCTTCTTCTTTTAATTCTTCTTCTTCTTCTTCTTCTTCTTCTTTTAATTCTTCTTCTTCTTCTTCTTCTTCTTCTTCTTCTTCTTCTTTTAATTCTTCTGCTTCTTCTTCTTCTTCTTCTTTTAATTCTTCTTCTTCTTCTTCTTCTTCTTCTTTTAATTCTTCTTCTTCTTCTTCTTCTTCTTCTTCTCTTAATTCTTCTTCTTCTTCTTCTTCTTCTTTTAATTCTTCTTCTTCTTCTTCTTCTTCTTCTTTTAATTCTTCTTCTTCTTCTTCTTCTTCTTTTAATTCTTCTTCTTCTTCTTCTTCAATTGTTCTTCTTCTTCTTCTTCTTCTCTTAATTCTTCTTCTCCTTCTTCTTTTTCTTCATTCTTCTTTTTCTTTTAATTCTTCTTCTTCTTCTTTTTCTTTTAATTCTTCTTATTCTTCTTTTTCTTTTAATTCTTCTTCTTCTTCTTTTAATTCTTCTTTTTCTTCTTCTTCTTCAGTCTTCTTCTTTTTTAATTCTTCTTCTTTTTCTTCATTCTTCTTCTTTTTTAGTTCTTCTTCTTCTTCTTCTCCTTTTTTTAATTCTTCTTCTTCTTCTTCTTCTTCTTCTTCTTCTTCTTCTTCTTCTTCTTCTTCTTCTTCTTCTTCTAATTCTTCTTCTTCTTCCTCTTCTTCTTTTTTTAATTCTTCTTCTTCTTTTTTTAATTCTTCTTCTTCTATTTCTTCTTCTTCTTCCTCTTCTTCTTTTTTTTAATTCTTCTTCTTTTTTGTATTCTTCTTCTTCTTCTTCTTCTTCTTTTTTAATTCTTCTTTTTTAATTCTTCTTCTTCTTCTTTTTTTAATTCTTCTTCTTCTTTTTCTTTTTAATTCTTCTTCTTCTTCTTCTTGTTTTTAATTTCGTTGTTATTGTTTTTGTTGTTGTTGTGCAGGTGGTGATTGTGGTGATGCTCCTTCTACATTTTCCCTCTCCTCTTCCTCCTTTTCCTCTTCCTCCCCTTCCTCCTCCTCCTCCTCCTCCTTCCGTTCAAGGTTTCAACTATATAATTAGCTGAAAAACGTACATACATACACACATAATTTAATTCTTCTTTAATTCTTCTTCTTCTTCTTTAATTTTTTTTCTTCTTCTTCTTCTTTCAATTCTTCTTCTTCTTCTTCTTTTAATTCTTCTTCTTCTTCTTCTTTTAACTCTTCTTCTTCTTCTTCTTTTATCTCTTCTTCTTCTTCTTTTATTTCTTCTTCTTCTTCTTTTAATTCTTCTTTTAATTCTTCTTCTTCTTCTTTTAATTCTTCTTCTTCTTCTTGTTCTTCTTGTTCTTCTTCTTCTTTTAATTGTTCTTCTTCTTCTTCTTCTTCTTCTTCTTCTTCTTCTTTTAATTGTTCTTCTTCTTCTTTTAATTGTTCTTCTTCTTCTTCTTCTTCTTCTCTTAATTCTTCTTCTTCTTCTTCTATTTCTTCTTCTTCTTCTTCTTCTTTTAATTGTTCTTCTTCTTCTTCTTCTCTTAATTCTTCTTTTCTTCTTCTTTTTCTTCATTCTTCTTCTTTTTTTAATTCTTCTTCTTCTTCTTTTTCTTTTAATTCTTCTTCTTCTTCTTTTTCTTTTAATTCTTCTTCTTCTTCTTCTTTTAATTCTTCTTCTTTTTCTTCTTCTTCAGTCTTCTTTTTTCCTTCTTCTTCGTACAGGGTACGAGAAAGATTTAGGAGTTATAGTTAGCTCTGAACTCCGTCTAGGGAAACAATGCATAGAAGCCAGAAACAAGGCAAATAGGGTACTAGGATTCATTTTTAGGAGTGTTAAAAGTAGAAGGCCGGAAGTAATATTAAAGTTATACTTGGCGCTGGTCAGACCTCATCTAGACTACGCTGTGCAGTTCTGGTCCCCACATTACAGGAAAGATATAGGTCTATTAGAATCAGTACAGAGGAGAATGACTAAAAGGATTCAGGGGATGAGGAGTATTCCTTACGAAGCGAGGTTGAAGCGGTTAAATTTACATTCTCTAGAGAGACGTAGGTT
>NC_087184.1:8167719-8170219 GCF_035594125.1 Scylla paramamosain
GACGAAGGCAGGAATAGGAATGGGGTTAGAGAGAGAGAGAGAGAGAGAGAGAGAGAGAGAGAGAGAGAGAGAGAGAGAGAGAGAGAGAGAGAGAGAGAGAGAGAGAGAGAATAAGAGAGATAGAAGTGAGACGGAGGGAGAGAAGAAAAGGGAGAAAGAAGCTATTTATCACAAGGACAACAACGAGAACAACAACAACAACAACAACAACAACAACAACAACAACAACAACAACAACAACAACAACAATGATAATAGTAGTAATACCTTCACCACCATCACCATCTCCATCATCACATACACACATCTCCACTCATCTCCTTGACAGCCTCCCAATCTTACCTTTCTCCTCCTCCTCCTCCACCTCCTTTTCCTCCTCCTCTTCCTCTTCCTTCGCCTCAATCAGCAAACCATCACACGCGACTCAGGACAAATCCTCCTCCTCCTCCTCCTCCTCCTCCTCCTCCTCCTCCTCCTCCTCCTCCTCCTCTTCCTCTTCCTTCTTATCCTCCTTTATCCTCTCTCGTCTTAGCAAGTCAGAGAGGAAAAGATGAAACAAAAAGAAATGAAGGGATGAAAGAAGAAAGCCAGAATTACAGAAGAGGGAAGAAAGCGAAAGATAAGAATCAAAGATAAAGAGAAGGAAGAAGGAAGGCGGGAAAGGAAAGATAACGGGATAACGGATTGATGGAGGGAAAGGGGAAAGAAAAGGAAGAAGAAAATTTGATAAGTTAACAAAGCAGGGTTTGTGAAGTGTTGTCAGTGTAAGGGTTTGGAAAAACAATGAAAAACTAACAAAAAATCTCTGTGGCCTTTGAAAATAATGATAATAAATTAAAATGAACGTGATTAAATGATAGAGTTTAAGAATAGCTTGATATAACTAAACAGAGAGAGAGAGAGAGAGAGAGAGAGAGAGAGAGAGAGAGAGAGAGAGAGAGAGAGAGAGAGAGAGAGAGAGAATCGGCCAAGTGAAGGGAAGGAAGGGTGTGTGTGTGTGTGTGTGTGAGTGTGTGCGCTCCATGGTGTGAAAAGAGGGAGGGATGGAGGGAGAGGGAGGGAGGGAGGGAGGGAGGAGGAAAGAGAAGGAGGGAATGAGGGAAGAAAGGAAGGAAGGACATGACTAAGAAATGTTTAATAAAAGCAAGAACAAATCATCAAATACTGTTAAGAAAGAAGTAAACAACAAATAAGCACAGGTAAACAAAAGAAGCAGGTAAAAACAATAATTACGTAGACATACGATAACATATGATAAACCAAGAGAAACAAAGAAAAATGCGATAAACAGGGAAAAGGAGAAAGATAAGTTAGAATTTACACACACACACACACACACACACACACACACACACACGGGAGAAGTTTTGAATCCTTTTCTGAATCAGTTTCGAATCGTTAAGTGAATCATTATCTGGTTCATGACTCTTCTTAACTTGCTTTTCAAATGACTCCATTGGTAACAGCTTAATTGCCTCCACCATTAATTGTTTCCGGTTCCTAGTCTCTCTCTCTCTCTCTCTCTCTCTCTCTCTCTCTCTCTCTCTCTCTCTCTCTCTCTCTCTCTCTCGTTGTTTGTAATTGTTTTTTTCTTATGTTATTTGTATTTTTCGTCAGTAATAATTTGTTTTCTTAATTTTCCTTCCTTTCTTTCTCTATTTTTCGTATTTCTCATGTTTTATTGTGTAGATTATTTCATTAGTACTATCTTTCTTTATCCTCTCACTTTTTCCTTCTTTTCTTCCTTCTTTTCTTCCTTCCTTCCTTTCCTTCCCTTTCTTTCCAAGCATTTCATTTTTTTTTTACATTTGCTTTATCATCTAAGGATTTATTTTCCATTCTTTCTGTTCCCTTCCTTTATTACAATCCCTATCACGTGTCATCAGCCTTTCCCATTCATCCTTCCTTTTATCACTCCTCCTCCTCCTCCTCCTCCTTCTCCTCCTCCTCCCCCTCCTCCTCCATTTCACATTTTCTTTTCGTTCGTGCTATATTTGTTTCTGTCTGTCTGTCTGTCTGTCTGTCTGTCTGTCTATCAGTCTGCATTTTTATCTGTTCATGTGTATGTTTGTGTTTGTCTGTGTGTTTGTTATGTCTGAGTGTCCAGTTATGTTTCTCTCTCTCTCTCTCTCTCTCTCTCTCTCTCTCTCTCTCTCTCTCTCTCTCTCTCTCTCTCTCTCTCTCTCTCTCTCTCTTCGTTCATTTGTCTCCCTCTTGTCCTGTTTTTCCTTCCGTCTGTCCTTTCATTATCCTCTGTCCCTGTCTGCCTGTCTGTCTGTCTGTCTGTCTGTCTGTCTGCCTGTTTGACTATCTGTTTGTCTGTTTGTCTGTCATTGCCTCATTTCTCTCTCTCTCTCTCTCTCTCTCTCTCTCTCTCTCTCTCTCTCTCTCTCTCTCTCTCTCTCTCTCTCTCTCTCTCTCTCTCTCTCTCTCTCTCTCTCTCTCTCTCTCTCTCTCTCTCTCTCTCTCTCTCTCACACACACACACACACACACACACA
>NC_087184.1:8172719-8175219 GCF_035594125.1 Scylla paramamosain
GGCTGGAGCATGAAGAGGAAGGAAGAGGAGAAAGAAGACGAGGAGGAGGAGGAGGAGGAGGAGGAGGAGGAGGAAGTGTAGGCAATGTGGAAGAAAGGGAGGATCATCTCTATGAAATGAAAGAGAAGAAGCGAGGGCGGAGGTCACAAAGGAGGAGGAGGAGGAGGAGGAGGAGGAGGAGGAGGAGGAGGAGGAGGGTAAGTACAGCGCATCCTCACCAAGACAACACGAGTCACCACGCATGCGCACCACAGACTCAGCGTATATATAACCAGACCCGCCTCTCACAGCATCACTTCATCTCGTGCCCTCAGCGTGTGTAGGTGAGTGTGTGTGTGTGTGTGTGTGTGTGTGTGTGTGTGTGTGTGTGTGTGGTGGTGGTGGCGGTGGTGGTGGTGGAAAATTAATTGGAAAAGTTTTGAATTACGTGGGTTGAAAGAAATGAAGGAAGTAAGATATACTGAACAAAATTGCCGATTACAGAAATGAAAGATGGAAGGAAAATAATTACTGTGAGAAAATAATAATAATGAAGAGAAAAAAAAATGTTGGTGAGAGAGAGAGAGAGAGAGAGAGAGAGAGAGAGAGAGAGAGAGGAGAGAGAGAGAGAGAGAGAGAGAGAGAGAGAGAGAGAGAGAAAGAGGTGGGGGGGATGAGGTTAGAAGTGTTCACGTAAATGAGGAAGAAGAGAGAAAGGGAATGGAGGAATGAAAGGGTCATTTGTAATCCTGACAGAGGGTAATGAGGAGGTAGAGGAGGAGGAGGAGAAGAGGGAGGAGGAGGAGGAGGAGGAGGAGGAGGAGGAGGAGGAGGAGAAGGAGAAGGAGGAGGAGGAGGAGGAGGAAGGGAAAGGGGGTGGAAGAGAGATGAGGAAAGATGGATGGGCAGCGAAAAAGTAAAAGAAGAGAAATGGAAGACAAGAAAATTGAAACGTCGAAAGAAGGGAAAAGATGAGAGAGAGAGAGAGAGAGAGAGAGAGAGAGAGAGAGAGAGAGAGAGAGAGAGAGAGAGAGAGAGAGAGAGAGAGGTAAGGATAAACAAGTAAAGAAATGTTTGTCTGGCATCTACTCTTCTTCCCCTCCTTTTCCTTCTCTCCACCCCCTTCCTCCTCCTCCTCTTCCTCTCCTCCTCCTCCTCCTCCTCCTCCTCCTCCTCTTGACCTTCGCGAGTGAAGACGGGACACGGGAGTAAACAAGGCAACCCTCCTTGGCCACAGACAGTCCTTGAGACGCTCCTTTTTGGGACAGTACCTCGGCGATAGACTGTCCGTAACTGACTCTCGTACCTACAGACCCAATTCTCGTACTTAGAGGTGAAATACGAAGATCAAGATTAAGATAGTGGGATCGTAAATAAAAATAGGATAAGGGATGAAAAAAAGTTTAAGATTAACAAGGAAATAATGAAAAGTTAGATAAAAAAGATGTACTTATAGAAAAAAAATTGTATCTCTTACTATGATTTTTACTTTATTGCGTGACGAAGGGAAATATTGAAAGAAAAAAATTGAGACTAAGTAAAAGCAAAAGTTATAATTAAGGACAGTTAAAATTGACCCCTAATTAAAAAAAAAAAGTTTAATAAGAATAATTGTTCAATGACAAATGACGAAATAAAAAAAACAAAAATAAATATGTACATAGTTAAAATAAAAAGAATGAATGGGATAAAAAAAACAAAGTAAACGAATAAATAGTAAAGTAATGACTAATATAAAATACAAATATAAGTAAATAAACAAAATAAACCAATAAACAAGTACCTAACTAACAAACAAATTAACTAATCAACTAACAGACCAATTAACTAACAAACCATTTACTAACAAACCAATTAACTAACAAACCAATTAACTAACAAACCAATTACTAACAAACCAATTAACTAACCAACTAACAAACCAATTAACTAACAAACCAATTAACTAACCAACTACTAACAAACCAGTTAACTAACCAATTAATTCACTAACAAACCAATTAACTAACCAACTAACTAACAAAACAGCTAACTAACCAATTAATTGACTAACAAACCAATTAACTAACAAACAAACCCACTGACCAACTCAATAATTAAATAAACAAACAAGCAAACAAATTCATAAATAACCTAACCTAACCTAACCTAACCAACCACCCAGCTAAATAACTAAATAAATTCACAAACAAATAAATCAAAGAAAACGGAGAAAAAAAAAATAATACAAGGACTGATACAAAAGATGGTATTTCCTGAAGGCGACAAAAAAAAAAAAATAAATAAATAAATAAATAAAATAAGGAGAAAGGGAAAGCAGAGAGTGTCCTTGAATGTCTATGAAAATGATGACACGAGAAAACCCCAAAGTGACGGTGATATGGTAATGAGGCGCTTCTCTCTCTCTCTCTCTCTCTCTCTCTCTCTCTCTCTCTCTCTCTCTCTCTCTCTCTCTCTCTCATTATTCCCTGTACTTTATATTCTGTGCGTCTCTGAGAGTGACCTTGTCCTGCCCCATCAA
>NC_087184.1:8180219-8187719 GCF_035594125.1 Scylla paramamosain
AACATTGTTACGCACCACTCCTACATATGTACAATGCTTCTTTTTAGGGAAGTAGTAGTGTTCTTAGTAGGGAACATGTCCCAGTTATCAGATGATTTTTTTTTTTTTTTTTTCGCTTTTTAATAATAGTCCGTACCTATACGAAAAATTCTTTTTTTTTTTTTTGTGATTAAAATTTTTCTTACAAGACTACAGATGAATAAAGCATGAAAAGTAAATGAATAATATTAGTATTATTATTATTAGTTTATCAATAAAAAAGTTTTTTTTATCTATTTATTTTTTTATTTTATTTTATTTATTTATTTAAAAAAAAAGTGAAATATTGTTACGCAACACTCCTTAGAAATAACAAAAATATTTTACACATGTACAGTGGTTCTTTCTTAAGCAAGGAACAGATCCCAGTGCAGCATAGATAATTAATAATCATATTTCACTATAAAAAAAAAAAAAAAACACGATATGTAATTCTTATATCAATATTCTTCTTTAACTATTCATGCTTTAATTGTATGTAACCTTAAAGGAAAATTTTTAATTGCGAGTATTTTTCTTTTTTTTTTTTTATACAGGTCCAGACCTGTCTTAAGAAAAGTAAAAAAAAAAAAAAAAATCAAAACAAATTTTTTTATTTGATAATAGGGATATGTTGTTTATTTAAAGAAGAACCATTATATGTAGATAAAATATTATTAAAAGTTTTAAGGAAAGCAACATAGATAATAATCATATTTAACTTTAAAATAGAATGAAGACGCTTACACAAGAAAAAAAACACTTTTTATTGATATAGATTTTTATCAATATTCTTCTCTTACTATCCATGATTTAATTACCATAATAGGATAAGAATTGGGGTACAATAGGTTGGAGTGAAATACAGGATAGAAGGTAGAAGGGGCTGCAACAGACGGACAGCTGTCAAAGTGAGATCAGAGTAACCCCAACATGGAAGAGGATGGAAGAAGACGAGGCAACCTGGAGAAGGGATGGAAGGCGTGCATAAGAGATTATGAGAGAGAGAGAGAGAGAGAGAGAGAGAGAGAGAGAGAGAGAGAGAGAGAGAGAGAGAGAGAGAGAGAGAGAGAGAGAGAGAGAGAGAGAGAGAGAGAGGTGGGTGAGGGCAGTTGAGTAAAGAGGGGGCAGAGAACAGAGTCTAATGGGAAATAAACTAATGAGGAATAACGACCCAAAATGAACATGAGATGAGCTACAGAAGAAGTAGATTGGAGGAATCTGTTGTAGAAGCTGATAAGTTTACCATTGTTATCCATACAAAAACTCATTTTCTGTTTACCTCTTAAAAAGAAAACGAAGAAAATTTTAAGGTAAACTCTTTAATATATACCCCAAAAAATAACACGGAAGATATAGCAAAACAAATATTTACGCAACGAATAAAAGAAGGTTAAAATCAGTACCTTCATTCTCCCAATCCTTGTCCTCTTCCCTTATCTATCTCCCTCTCCTCTCCCTCACCCTCATTCCTTTCTTCGCTACTCCTTTCCCTCCCTCCTTATACGGCAAGGCAACAAGCTGACCCCTGCCCCCCTGACCTCCTCCGCCTCACCGCCCTCGCCTCCATCCCTGACGCAACGAGAGAGAGAGAGAGAGAGAGAGAGAGAGAGAGAGAGAGAGAGTGTGAGTGTGTGTGTGTGTGTGTGTGTGTGTGTGTGTGTGTGTGTACGGTAGCTGATGAGAAGTTAATGGAGGACAAAATTATTATTGCTGTTATTATTATTATTATTACTATTATTATTATTATCATTATTATTATTATTATAATTATAATTATTATTATTATTATTATCATTATTATTATTATTATTATTAGTAGTAGTAGTAGTAGTAGTAGTAGCAGTAGTAGTAGTAGTATCATTATTATCATCATCATCACCACCATCATTGTTGTTGTTGTTATGTTGTTGTTTTTTTCTGATAAACGTCATGTACTCAATCATTATATCAGTCATTACCCTTATAACTCTTCAGAATCAACAAACTAACCTAACCTCAAAACACTGCCAATCTAACCTAACAAACAGCACGCAAACAACCTTCTTTTTTTTTTTTTTTATGTAGGAAGGATACTGGCCAAGGGCAACAAAAATCTAATAAAAAAAATGCCCACTGAAATGCCAGTCCCATAAAAGGGTCAAAGCAGTGGTCATAAAGTGGTGGATAAGTGTCTTGAAACCTCCCTCTTGAAGGAATTCAACTCGTAGGAAGGTGGAAATACAGAAGCAGGCAGGGAGTTCCAGAGTTTACCAGAGAAAGGGATGAATGACTGAGAATACTGGTTAACTCTTGCGTTAGAGAGGTGGACAGAATAGGGGTGAGAGAAAGAAGAAAGTCTTGTGCAGCGAGGCCGCGGAAGGAGCGGAGGCATGCAGTTAGCAAGATCAGAAGAGCAGTTAGCATGAAAATAGCGGTAGAAGACAGCTAGATATGCAACATTGCGGCGGTGAGAGAGAGGCTGAAGACAGTCAGTTAGAGGAGAGGAGTTGATGAGACGAAAAGCTTTTGATTCCACCCTGTCTAGAAGACCAGTATGAGTCGAACCCCCCCCCAGACATGTGAAGCATACTCCATACATGGACGGATAAGGCCCTTGTACAGAGTTAGCAGCTGGGGGGGTGAGAAAAACTGGCGGAGACGTCTCAGAACACCTAACTTCATAGAAGCTGTTTTAGCTAGAGATGAGATGTGAAGTTTCCAGTTCAGATTATAAGTAAAGGACAGACCGAGGATGTTCAATGTAGAAGAGGGGGACAGTTGAGTGTCATTGAAGAAGAGGGGATAGTTGTCTGGAAGGTTGTGTCGAGTTGATAGATGGAGGAATTGAGTTTTTGAGGCATTGAACAATACCAAGTTTGCTCTGCCCCAATCAGAAATTTTAGAAAGATCAGAAGTCAGGCGTTCTGTGGCTTCCCTGCGTGATATGTTTACCTCCTGAAGGGTTGGACGTCTATGAAAAGACGTGGAAAAGTGCAGGGTGGTATCATCAGCGTAGGAGTGGATAGGACAAGAAGTTTGGTTTAGAAGATCATTAATGAATAATAAGAAGAGAGTGGGTGACAGGACAGAACCCTGAGGAACACCACTGTTAATAGATTTAGGAGAAGAACAGTGACCGTCTACCACAGCAGCAATAGAACGGTCAGAAAGGAAACTTGAGATGAAGTTACAGAGAGAAGGATAGAAACCGTAGAAGGGTAGTTTGGAAATCAAAGCTTTGTGCCAGACTCTATCAAAAGCTTTTGATATGTCCAAGGCAACAGTAAAAGTTTCACCAAAATCTCTAAAAGAGGATGACCAAGATTCAGTAAGGAAAGCCAGAAGATCACCAGTAGAGCGGCCTTGACAGAACCCATACTGGTGATCAGGTGGAAGGTTGTGAAGTGATAGATGTTTAAGAATCTTCCTGTTGAGGAGATTCAAAAACTTTAGATAAGCAGGAAATTAAAGCAATAGGACGGTAGTTTGAGGGATTAGAGCGGTTACCTTTTTTAGGAACAGGTTGAATGTAGGCAAACTTCCAGCAAGAAGGAAAGGTAGATGTTGACAGACAGAGCTGAAAGAGTTTGACTAGGCAAAGTGCAAGCACGGAGGCACAGTTTCGGAGAACAATAGGAGGGACCCCATCAGGTCCATAAGCCTTCCGAGGGTTTAGGCCAGCGAGGGCATGGAAAACATCATTGCGAACAATTTTAATACGTGGCATGAAGTAGTCAGAGGGTGGAGGAGAGGGAGGAACAAGCCCAGAATCGTCCAAGGTAGAGTTTTTAGCAAAGGTTTGAGCAAAGAGTTCAGCTTTAGAAATAGATGTGATAGCAGTGGTGCCATCTGGTTGAAGTAGAGGAGGGAAAGAAGAAGAAGCAAAGTTATTGGAGATATTTTTGGCTAGATGCCAGAAATCACGAGGGGAGTTAGATCTTGAAAGGTTTTGACATTTTCTGTTAATGAAGGAGTTTTTGGCTAGTTGGAGAACAGACTTGGCATGGTTCCGGGCAGAAATATAAAGTGCATGAGATTCTGGTGATGGAAGGCTTAAGTACCTTTTGTGGGCCACCTCTCTATCATGTATAGCACGAGAACAAGCTGTGTTAAACCAAGGTTTAGAAGGTTTAGGACGAGAAAAAGAGTGAGGAATGTACGCCTCCATGCCAGACACTATCACCTCTGTTATGTGCTCAGCACACAAAGACGGGTCTCTGACACGGAAGCAGTAGTCATTCCAAGGAAAATCAGCAAAATACCTCCTCAGGTCCCCCCAACTAGCAGAGGCAAAACGCCAGAGGCACCTTCGCTTAGGAGGATCCTGAGGAGGGATTGGAGTGATAGGACAAGATAAAGATATGAGATTGTGATCGGAGGAGCCCAACGGAGAAGAAAGGGTGACAGCATAAGCAGAAGGATTAGAGGTCAGGAAAAGGTCAAGAATGTTGGGCTTATCTCCAAGACGGTCAGGAATACGAGTAGGGTGTTGCACCAATTGCTCTAGGTCATGGAGGATAGCAAAGTTGAAAGCTAGTTCACCAGGATGGTCAGTGAAGGGAGAGGAAAGCCAAAGCTGGTGGTGAACATTGAAGTCTCCAAGAATGGAGATCTCTGCAAAAGGGAAGAGGGTCAGAATGTGCTCCACTTTGGAAGTTAAGTAGTCAAAGAATTTCTTATAGTCAGAGGAGTTAGGAGAGAGGAATACAGCACAGATAAATTTAGTGTGAGAGTGACTCTGTAGTCGTAGCCAGATGGTGGAAAACTCAGAAGATTCAAGAGCGTGGGCACGAGAGCAGGTTAACTCATTGCGCACATAAACGCAGCATCCAGCTTTGGATCGAAAATGAGAATAGAGAAAGTAGGAGGGAACAGAAAAGGGGCTACTGTCAGTTGCCTCAGACACCTGAGTTTCAGTGAGGAAAAGAAGATGAGGTTTAGAAGAGGAGAGGTGGTGTTCTACAGATTGAAAATTAGATCTTAGACCGCGAATGTTGCAGAAGTTAATGAAGAAAAAGTTGAGGGGGATGTCAAGACACTTAGGGTCGTCGACAGAAAGGCAGTCCGACCTGGGGACATTTATGGTCCCCTCCCCAGATGGGGACTCCGAGGCTGGTGTAGGAGTCGCCATGATGATTTTAAAAATTTTTGAGTGAAGGGTGTGTGTGTTATTAGGTGCTTGTAGTTTTGTGTGGAGGAAAAGAACTGTCTTTAGAGGGCAGGCTGTGACTGCCCCTTGTGTTGTGAGACACAAAGGGAAACGTTCAGTGAGGTCACAGCTGGGTTTAATGATAAGTTCACAGCACCCCCTGAACAGTGCTTTAGACCTCACTGGGAGTAATTATCGTTTCGGCAGGTGTCTACTGCCTCCTCCTGCCTAACTAACTATTCACTTTCTTTAATTTTTTTCTTAATCCAACCTAACCCAAGAAAGGAAAAAGAGTTTCGTCCCGTCAGGGGAAAAAGAAAGTGCTTTTAATACATTATCGAGGAGAGAATGGGGAAGGAAGAGGAGCGGAAGATGAGAGAGGAATGTGATTATACAAGGTGAGTGGAATACAAGGGTGGGTGATAGGATGGCAAGGTGGCGGGAGAGGTGGAGGGGAGGGATCACAGGGTCAGCAGTGGAAGGTACGAAGGTAATTTTGGTGAAGGTCACATTATTTATCTTAGTAGCAGCAATAGTAGTATTAATAGCGATGGTGGAGGTAGTAGTAGTAGTAGTAGTAGTAATAGTAGTAGTAGTAGTAGTAGTAATAGTAGTAGTAGTAGTAGTAGTAGTAGTAGTAGTAGTAGTAGTAGTAGTAGTAGTAGTAGTAGTAGTAGTTGTTGTTGTTGTTGTTGTTGTTGTTGTTGTTGTTGTTGTTGTTGTTTGAAAATAAGCACCATCAAATAATTATAATGATAACAAAACAAAAAGAAAAATAAATAAAAATAAATAAATAAAACCGGAATCAAGCTTTGAACTACAACAATCTACAGAAAAGAAAGAAAGAAAGAAAGAAAGAAAGAAAGACCCGTTAATCGTCTCCCTGTCAAGATGCACCCACAGGACTTAGCAAAATCAATTAATAAACAAATAAAACACAAGCGCACCAATAAATACCCCCCTTTAATCCCTCACAACTTTCCATGACTCCCCCCCACCACCACCACCACGGAGCTGCTGCGGCGTCAGAATTAATTAGTCAATCAAATCAATCACTCAACCCTTTCCTTTCCTCGTAGCAGTAAAAACTAAAATAATAAAATGTGACCTCGACTGCAAAAGTACTTGAAAGATTTTAATTGTGTAGATATTCAAAATGAGCTGCCTCTCTAAATACTGATGATGATGATGATGATGATGGTGACAACGACGATGAAAATAAGAGTAAAAAGAGAGAAAATTAGAAAAGGAAGAAAACTTAAAGAAACTAAACTAATGAGCTACTTTGCAATGGCACCACAAAGCAAGTAAGTCATTCCTGAAGGTAAAAAACGTAAATGATCAAAGAAACTAAAAAGAAAAGGTGTAAAAGAAAACTTATCTCTGACGGTGCCTAACAGGATAAAAAAAAAAAAAAGATACTTGATGTTTTACGTTTTCCAAAAGTTTTTAATTATTCAAAGTTTTAATGGAATAAGTTTAAAAGGATAAACAAAAAGACACGAAAGAAGTCAATGTTATGCTTCCTTACGTAATATAATACATAAATAACAATATTAAAATGATAAACAAAGAATATGGAATAATAAGATCTGATATTTATGTCTTTTACCATGATAAACGACTCAGCGAAATCCCTCTCTCTCTCTCTCTCTCTCTCTCTCTCTCTCTCTCTCTCTCTCTCTCTCTCTCTCTCTCTCTCTCTCTCCCCTCAATACTTTAATAAAGCGATGCAATTCTTTCTCCTTCATTAATGACCGACACTATTTCAAAAGGAGGAGGAGGAGGATGTGTGGGAGGAGGCGAGGGACGAGTAATGGAGAAGGGGAGGGAGGGAGGGAGCAGAGGCAGGAGAAGGGGAAAGAGGAAAGGAGGGAGGGAGGGAGGCAGAGAGAGAAAGGAGAACGATGACACTGACAAATCTTCAAGCAGGTCTCCGTGTCTCTCCTAACCTCCATTGGCGAGGCTCGTGTCAACAAAGAGGCATCGTACGCGTGGGAGAGACTGCCGCACTTGCTGGCTGGGTATCGTGAAGGGGTAGAGGGGAAGGACTAAGGCAAGTACGTTTTGTTCTCTCACCGCTACTATCTTCAAGGGCCACAGAGATGATTATCCTGGTTTTAAATAGTATTTCTCCTATTGATAATATGGTAATCTTGTTAATCTATCACTAGAACCACTCTTCAAAACACGTGTCCCTTCACCACGTCTATTTTCAAAGGCCACAGAGATGATTAACCGGGTTCTCAAGAGTGCTTCTCTTGTTAACAATGTAGAAATCGCGTTAGTTTGTTACTAGAACCATAGAAACACCCTTAACACAAGTATAATTTCAAATAGAGTGTTTTGAA
>NC_087184.1:8195219-8217719 GCF_035594125.1 Scylla paramamosain
GATGAGAGTGGAATAAGAGATAACAAGAAGGAAATGCACTGAAGACAGACAGGAAAAGAGATGAAATAGATAAAATAATAGCAAGAGAAAAAGAAAAAGAAATTGAGATATGAAAATAAGCAAAAAAAAAAAAATAATAATAATAATAGAAGTGAAAACAAGAAAGTGACCAAATTTCGAAGCCAAATCAACAGCAAAAAAAAAGAAAAAAAGAAAAATGATAATGAAATAAAAAAAAAAAGATTAATGCATAAAACCAGATATGAAAGTTGAAAACAAATAAAAAAAAAGAAAAAGGAAGTGAAAAAAAAGAAAGAGCGGAAGAAACCAAGCAAGAGAACAAAACCGCTTAGAAAGTTACCAATTAGAGAGAAAAAAAAAAACTCATTAACAAAATACACCACGTTAATTAACAAGCCAGGTGTACGTAGGTCGTTCCTGTGAGAGGACCACCAACCTGCCTACCTGTATCACCTATGTAATTAGAACCCCCCTCACCTGTCTTCCCCCTAGTACCTTCCCCTCCACTACCCTCACCTCACCTCATCTGTTCCTCTTTCTTCCACTTCCCCTATCCTTCCCTCCCCTCCAATTCCATCCCAACTCTCCACACCTGTCTCCTGTTACCTGTTCAATTTACATGTCAACTGTGCGTGCTCACATTCAGGTAATTAGCAGGTGTTTCTTTGCCTGTTTGTGGGTGAAGTTATTGTTGGTCCCTTTTTGCAGGAAGTGTTGCTTATTATGTAGTAATTACCTTGTTATGTAATAATTAGCGTGTCAAAGGTAATACCACACGCACCACACACACACACACACACACACACACACACACACATTCATTGCCTTCTGATTCAGGAGAATGTGATGAGAGAGAGAGAGAGAGAGAGAGAGAGAGAGAGAGAGAGAGAGAGAGAGAGAGAGAGAGAGAGAATGTGCTTGTGTGCCTGTTTGTCTGTATGCGCGTTCGTGTGTGTGCGTCTGCGTGCGTGCGTGCGTGCGTGTGTAGGTAACAGAGAGGGAGCGATTTCATGTTGCACAGAATATAATCGTTTGCAACGTAACATCCTGCAATGAAAGATGGCGGGAGATGACAAGACGTGGAGGAGGAGGAGGAGGAGGAGGAGAAATACGTTCCCAGAAATGAATGAAGAGGGGAAAAAATGGCACAGTTTTTCATTGTTCTCAACGTTCAATGTCAAATCATTTAGTAGAACAGAGGAAATTCTTTGTGAACGAGTCTAATTTGAAGGGAGAGAGAGAGAGAGAGAGAGAGAGAGAGAGAGAGAGAGAGAGAGAGAGAGAGAGAGGGGGGGGGGGGGGAGGGAGGGGGTGAGGTAGTAAAAACGCATGGGATGGGATGTAGGAAGGTTGGATGTAAGCTCAGAGGCAAGGATGGTAAAGGGAGGTGGAGAGAGAGAGAGAGAGAAAACAGCGTAGGATGGAAAAGGAAGGTAAAAAAGAGATGGAGGAAGAGAAAGAGTAGGAGGAGTTAAGTGCATAGGAAGAGGAATAAAAACACGAAGAAAAGGTATCATTAAGCAATTAATTAGAGATCGTTTAGCCGATTAGAGAGAGAGAGAGAGAGAGAGAGAGAGAGAGAGAGAGAGAGAGACTTTTCTGCCTAGCTATCCTCTTTCCCAACTCCTCCACCCACCCACACACACACAAACACACCCACACACACACACACTCGGGCCAAGGTCAGATCAGGTCACGTGATAACCTTTGCTTTGAGGCTCCCAGGGATATTTCACTATAGCGGCTGTGACTATCTTGCGTTTCTCAATATATGAAGCCGTGCGTGTAGCGAGGCAGCGGAGGCGAGGTGCAACACTGGGTACTAGGCAATAACGCAAATTCGGATCCAGTTAGTATCGTGTGTTTCTCGTCCTTCGCCTCATCATCATCATCATTATCATCATCTAACATCATTAATTTATCTTATTTTGGTGGACGGTCTATTAGTCTCCCCAGTGTTAGTCATATTTGATCGTCTTTCTAATGTTTACCCTCCCCTCGCCTTGTCTTCCTCCACACAGTGTCACCAGGTTTTCTTCAGTTTTCCCTCTGCTCTTTCCACCTGATGTTCATTCTCCTTGTCTTCCTCCACACACTATCTCCAGATCTTCTTTAGTCTTCTCTCTGTTCCTCCTTCCTGCGTAATGTTCATCCTTCTCTTGTCTTCTTGCCTTCCTATGTTTATTCTCACGTCTTCCTCCACACACCACCTTTACATCATCTTCAGTCTTCCTCGTCTCCTGCCAACCTCCTCCAGCCCCGACGCTCTCCTCCGGCACCTTTCCCCCAGCATGGTAAAAGGTCACCAATTAGAGGAGCGGAGCAGCGGCCTAGGCTTGGTAAAAGTAAGGGTAATTTGGTACTTTCAACTAGTACAGAAGCCCGTGGTCAACGAGAACACTTTCCCCTTTGATTGTTGTTTGGTACATGTTTTCTTGAGTTATTAATCACTGAGACATCTTCACTTGATCTACAGCCACCTCCAATCTTTAAACTGTGTAGAAATTGTATAAATCTATCGTATCGTAGTGTAGTGAAAGGGTAATTAAGGACGATGGTCGTTTTCTTTGTCTTGTTCTTCTTTTTCATGCATAGAGGGGCCGACCAAGAGAAAAAAAAAAAATAATAAAATAAATAAATAGAATAAAATCAATTAATTAATCAATAAAAAAAATAAATAAATGAATAAATAACTAAATAGAAAAGAAAAGAAAAGAAAAGAAAGGAAAATAAATAAATAGATAAATAAAATAAATAAATAAATAAAGACAGAGAAAAAATGCCCGTTCCTAATGCCATCTCCAAAAACAGAAACAGGTAGAAAAATCAAAAACACAAAAAAAAAAAAAAAAACCTGTCGATAATGCCACGCTCTCCTCCTTTTGATAGTCTCTCCCGTGCTAACTCCCGTGCAACTCCACCAAACTGCCGTGCTTCAGTCCTGGCCAAGTAACAATGCACGGCTTTCCAACACTAACCTAACCAGACTTTACATCCCCTAAACTGGGACGGCCGGGACGCTGTGGAAGGCTGGGCTCCCTAAAGCCTCCCTCTGCCAGGAGCTTAGTGCGCTGATGGGGAGATGATGATGATAGGGTAAGGAGAAAGCGAAGCATTTCCGAGGGTTTTAAATGTGACTCACTCTCAGCACATCGGGGGATACTCGTTTAAATAGTGCGTGTTCTTCAACATGCGATATATCTTGGCAATATATTTTCATTTAAAACTCTACTCCAATGTTGAACAAAGTAATGAAAGATGCTAAGAAATTTCACTTTTTAATAGTAACCTCTCTTTTCTTCTCATTAAAACTTGATAGTAATATTGAAAGATGGTGAAGTGGTAAGCAATAACGTTTTTTTTTTTTTTTTCAATACTGTCTTCTCTTAACTTCATTTAAAACTTTATACCACTACTGAACAAATTCCTGAAAGATGCCAAGAAACTTCATTTTCGCCTTTCTTCTCATTAAGACTTCATAATATTAAAAAAAAAAGTGAAAAAAAGGCAAACAAGTTGATTTTTCAATATATCTTATCTTTTTATTAAAACCTGACTGCAGCGGTGACAAACAAAGGAGCGGCGAGAGAAGACCACCGTCGTGACACCCTGCACACACCACCACCCGCACATCACTCAGGCAACGCTGCGACCTCTGATACAATGATAACTTATACCTTCACTAATTATCCGTCTCTCCTCATCCCTCCTTTGTGCAACCCGTCCGCTAATTGACTGAGACGATACGTTTCATAAGCATTTTTAGCCTCGTGCGTGTGTGTGTGTGTGTGTGTGTGTGTGTGTGTGTGTTGGGTATGAAACACTCTGGCATGAAACCGGGAGTGTTTTATGCTTTCTCTTCCGTCTCTCTCTCTCTCTCTCTCTCTCTCTCTCTCTCTCTCTCTCTCTCTCTCTCTCTAACACCCATCCACCCTCACACACATCTTTCCTCCCTATCCGTCCATCACACATCACTTCCCCGTCTCGCTACACACACACACACACACATAACTACCACACACTCACACACACAAAAAAAGGCGACGAGCGTTGATTGGCTAACAGCTTAATTACGTAACAGCATCCCATCCCATGACCCGATAGAGAAGCACAACACACGTGACTCAACAAACCACGTGACTCAACGCAGCGCACCAGGTGACAAGTCAAGAAAGGCACCTCACGTACTGCGACAAAAAAATAATGGGAAAAATACCTAAAAAGAAAATATGATTGGTTACTTACTCTGACGTCACATTCCAGGGTTCAAAGGCGAACTGTGATTGGTTCTTGCAGGTCTTCTAGGTGACGTCACGAGCTGGGGAGAGGGAGAGAGAAAGATGTTACTTGTTTAATAAAGGTAATGTTAAGTAATAAGAAATGTAATACACAAATTGGAGGTACACAGGTAAGGAAAGGTGACGTGAGGTGGAGGTGAGATTTGAAAGGTCAGAGTTCAGATGGAAATGTTGTGATGAAGTTATTATTATGGAGTCACATTGCACTTTATTTCTTCATCCCTGGTCTTTGGGTTATGTAATGAAACGCACTGCACCTCCTCCTTCTCCTCCCCCGCACACTCCATCTCTCAATGAATGCATGAATGAATGTATGAATGAATGAAGGTACTGTGCCTACTTCTCTTCCCCCCCCACCTCACCCTTAGTCTATCTCAATGAATGAATGAATGAATGAACGTGTGTGTGTGTGTGTGTGTGTGTGTGTGTGTGTGTGCGTGTGTGTTACAGAAAAAAGGAAAAAAAAAGAAAAAATGTAGCTGACAACACACACACAACAACAACAACAACAACATCAACCACAACCACTTAGCCTAACCTATAGAACAAAACACCAATAAAACCTAAGACAGAAAACTGGAAACAAAACTACTCTCAAACACTCACAAAACTTTATCAGAATCCATGAAATCCATCAATGAGATTCACCGCAGTCTTAATAATCACTTGCTACAGTTATTACACTGTACACTCCAGGACAGAGACTAGAACACCTACAAACACAATAAAGCTACACCCTCCCAGCTTCCTTCCTGATACATGAGTGAGGCAGTGAAGCAGTGAGACAGTGAAGCATTGAGGCGGAGGAGCAGTGAAGCAGTGAGACAGTGAAGCATTGAGGCAGAGGAGCAGTGAAGCAGTGAGATAGTGAAGTATTGAGGCAGTGAAGCAGTGAAGCATTGAGGCAGTGAAGCAGTGAAGCAGTGAGACAGTGAAGCATTGAGGCAGAGGAGCAGTGAAGCAGTGAGACAGTGAAGCATTAAGGCAGAGGAGCAGTGAAGCAGTAAGACAGTGAAGCATTGAGGCAGAGGAGCAGTGAAGCAGTGAGATAGTGAAGTATTGAGGCAGTGAAGCAGTGAAGCATTGAGGCAGTGAAGCAGTGAAGCAGTGAGACAGTGAAGCATTGAGGCAGTGAAGCAGTGAAGCAGTGAGACAGTGAAGCAGGAATAGAATCAGAAGGGGACTAGTTAACAGTTTCCCAGTGAACGATGATACACTGAGATAAGATGATTTAAGATTTAAGATTTAAGGAGCAATATTGACATCAAATATATGCATAGAAGAAATTACGCATGGCTATCATACATATCATTTTTTGATCACTAGTAGTAAAAGACTTCAAAATAAATCACCAGAATGATAAACAGAATCGTACCTAATCATCTCCAACCCACTTACACACACACACACACACACACACACACGGACAACCCCACCTCCTATCCACCTCTTTCCTTGTGAGTAACTGCACACACACACGCTTACACTTGAAAACATGAGACAATAGGGAACAAATAGCGGGAAACGAGAAAAAAAAATATAACAATGGAAAAAATTAAGTTAACAATGAAAAAAAAAATTGGTGGGAAATGTCAACGAGGACTGGAAAAGAAGTTCAAGTATAAAATTTCATTCACTTGTTCAATGTTACGCTGATGATGATACGATGCCTGCCTGCTTGTCTGTCTGTCTGTCTGTCTGTCTGTCTGTTTGTCTGTCTGTCTGCTTGTGTACGCGCTTCTTTTGCCTGTCTGTTTGTTTGTTTTTGCCTGTCTATCTACCCACCTATCTATTTGCTTATCTGTGTATGTATGTATCTATTTATCTGTCTGATTTATCTGTCTATCTAGTGAATGATCTACTTTTTGTTATCTTTCTGTCTACTTATCTATTTTCTATCTATATATATCTAACTATCAACATACTATCTATCTGTCTGTCTATCTACACACACACTTGCTACCGACCAATCAATCTCTCTACCTAACTACGTATCTATCTATCTATCTATCTATCTATCTATCTATCTATCTACCTATCTATCTATCTATCTATCTACGTACCTGCCTACCTGCCTCTCACATATCAACCGACTAATTGTTGTCATTCACGCGCAATATCATCTGAACCTGCAATAAACTTACAGGAAGAGCATTCAAATCTCCAGGAACAAAGTCTACAGGTGATGTAAACTTGTAAACTGCATACGTAAAACTGAGGTTAGTTAAGTATTTCATTTCAGTCAGCGGCTTTTCGACTTGAAAATGTAAAAGGACATGGTAGTTTTTAAAATGACGTAACATCACCGTTCTAACGAGGCAGTTACTACAAGCTGGTTTAAATCGCTCAGTACTGCAGATGATTACAACTCTGATAACTGCATTTTATTATTACGGAGAGGAAATCTCTAAACTCAGAGCAAGAGATACTACTACTACTACTACTACTACTACTACTACTACTACTACCACCATTATCACAGCTACTAGCAAAAAGCTATTTGATCACGACAATACCTATAACTGCTTTACTAAGAATAACTGAAAAACTGAACACAAAGAAAACGAAGTACCGTATCTTGACTTGCGGCCGTGACTGCACTAAAGGCGGCTAATGTTAGGGTGTAGCTCGCTCAAGACGTAAAGAAGAGAGGCCCTCCCCCCCCCGGTCGGTCACATGAGGGAGTGGGTGCATTCCTCGGTAATTCACTGAGCCAGGAATCCAGTAAGGTCTAGGAGGGCGTGGGAGAACACTTAAGATCCCCCTTTTCCTCCTCCTCCTCCTCCTCCTCCTCCTCCTCCTCCTCCTCCTCCTCCTCCTCGTGTCACTATTACTGCTGTGAAGACCTACTCATACAGCCTTGAGTGCGTGTGTGTATGTGTGTGTGTGTGTGTGTGTGTGTGTGTGTGTGTGTGTGTAGGTAGGTATGTAGGTACGTGGGTAGCAGTTTGTGTGAAAAAAAAAAAAAACGAAACTGCCACATACAACATCACACACACACACACACACACACACACACACACACACACACACACACACACGTTAATGGGTTCTAATCTCACAGGACCTTGCATCACAATCTTGCAGTGACCCGATGCTCTCCACAGCCTATTGTATTTACTTCCCGCCGTCCTTCTTTCCTTCCCTTCCTCCTCTCCTCTCTCTCTCCTTACCAGTTGACTCCGCCTTTCCCTCCTTCTACCTTTCGCCTCTTGAATAAACTCCGTGGTATAGGGATAGTCACGACTGAGAGAGAGAGAGAGAGAGAGAGAGAGAGAGAGAGAGAGAGAGAGAGAGAGAGAGAGAGAGAGAGACCGCTACCTCATCTCACCTCAAACTGCTGATTCATCGCAGGAAAGTTACAGTGCCGTAATACATCCCTTCCCTCTCTCCCTATCTGTTTTTTTGTCTTCCTCCCTCTCTCCTCCCCTCTCTCCCCTCTCTCCTCTTTCCGGAACACCTGAATCCCTCTCCCACCTCTCACAGCCTTCACAAAGACACCTCTCCCTTCTCTCTCTCCCTAAAGTAACACGGCATCTTATATTACATCTTGTAAATAAATTGTTCACTCAGGCAGGTGAAGATGAGGTGAAAATGATGAAGAAGATGAAGGTGAAGAAAAAAGGAGATAAGGATGAAGGTGATGATGAAGGTGAAAAAGATGAAGATAAAGGTGAAGAAGGTGAGGGTAAAGATGAGATACAGATGGTAAAGAAGGTGGAGAAAGTAATGATGAAGGTGAATATTCTGTTTGGTGATTGGTTACAGCGACACCTTCCAATCTCACCTGTCCCCAGTCACCTGTTCCCAATTACCTGTTCCCAATCACCTAGTCACGGGTGGTTACTGATTGTTACCTGCGGGGAGAGGGTAGGGGTCCTTTTATTGTTGTTGAGATTGGTGGTGTTGGTGGTGGTGGTGGTGGTGATGTTGCTTGTGCTCAGGGTCATGGTGGTAGTGGTGGTAGGAGTGGCAATGATGTTGGTAATGGTGATGGTGTTTATTTGTGACGGTGTTAAAAAATAAATAAATGAAACTTTAAATTTCAGAGTAACACGAGTATTTTCACTACATCACCACCACTATGAGTAAGATAGATAATATATAGTCACATTTAATCCCCTCCTGGAAAAAAAAGAAAAAAGAAAACGCAGAACATCCAGATCTTCATAAATAAACCTGAAAAAGAAACCGAAAACTTATTAAACGAAAAAGAAAACATGACAAAAAAAAAAGCCTGAAAAGATAATACATTCCTAAGTAAACTCTAATGTACGAAACACTATCAAGATAACCTCTCAAATCATAATCTTCCTCGCCAACAGTCTTAACATTATCGAGTGAGTTTATAGAGCTAATCACTGAAATAGATCAAAGACGAAACTCAGCACAACCTTAGCCTAATCCAGTGACTTTACGAATACAATCAGCACAACAATTTATGAATACAACTCACGAATACAACGTCAATTCAGTTCAGTGACTTTATAAAACCAGTCCCTGAACCAAACAAATGACAAAACTCAACACAACCTCAACACAATCTAATGACTTTCTGAATACAATCAACACAACAGTTTAATTAAGAGTACAATAAAAAAAAAAAAACTCAATTCAGTCTAGTCACTTTATAAAACTAGTCCCTGAACTAAACAGGTGACGAAACACACACGCAGCATCATCACTACCTGGGAAGCTTTAGCATGATAGTTGCTCCTTGTGAGTGTGACGCAAGGAGACACTGACACTGCGTAATGGTGACGGCATGCAGCACGCCGCCCCTCCCTGGCCTTAACTTGCTTGATTTCCCTTGAATTACTCGCTTCTGTTGTATTTTGTTCAAGGTTTGTTCTCTTTTTTACTCTGTTTTGATCTCACTCGTTTTCTTTCGGTCTTTTTTTTTTTTTTTTTGCTGGATTTTGTTGTTCTGTCATTATTTTCTTTCTTTCTTTCTTCTTCTTCTTCTTCTTCTTCTTCTTCTTCTTCTTCTTCTTCTTCTTCTTCTTCTTCTTTTTCTTCTTCTTCTACTTTTTCTTTTCTTCTCCTTCTTCTTGCAATTTGATTATTATTATTATTATTATTATTATTATTATTATTATTATTATTATTATTATTATTATTATTATTATTATTATTACTACTACTACTACTGTTACTACTACTACTACTACTACTACTACTACTACTACTACTACTACCATTATTATTATCATCATCATTATCATCATCATAAAGTATAATATATATAAGAAGAATAACATATAAAATGGAGAGATCATGAAAAATATACTACCCACATGATGGTCGATATAATGGGAGGAAGGAGCATCACGAGTCACCTTATGAAAATACATGGAACAAAAAGATGAAGGAAGAGAAGAGACGAGTGACAAAACACGTGAAACAGAGGAAGATGCAGAACAATAGCAAATAAAAGTGTTGAAAGAGACATAACACGGCAAACAATAACCAGCAGAGAGAGAGAGAGAGAGAGAGAGAGAGAGAGAGAGCAAACCAACACAGACAAACAACTGAACAAACAAACAAAATCACACCCAAACGCGCAGACAGACAAACAGAGGCACAAAAAGCAGACAAACACTGAGAGAAACAAACAAAAAACACACACACACACACACACACACACACACACACACACACACACACACAGGCATGCATAAAATTGCAATAAATCAACCTAAAATAATGACGCAACACGAAACAGTTGGTAAGGAACACAGTAAAAAGGATCATTAGCCTTTGAACAGGTGTGTAAAAGCCGAACAAAGGTAGCCATTCATCTCGAGAGGCGGTAAAATATAGGGAGGCGGGAGAGGGGTGAGGGGAGAGGGGGATGAGAAGACAGAGAGAACGACGAATAGACGAAATGACGGAAGAACGAAACGAGAGGGATAATAGAAGGAAAGGGTGAGAGGAAGAGAAGGGAAGGAATGGTGGAAACAAGACAGAGAAAAGTGGGGATAGAAACGAAAGGGAGATGAAAGGGGAGAAGGAAGATGAAATGAAGGGATAAGTAGGAGGATGGATTAGAGAGAGAAGAAAGAAATGAAAGAAAAAACGGAAAGAAAGGATGGGAATGGAAATAAAGGAAGGGAAAAATCAGTAGAGGAGAAATAGAGGGAGAAAAGTGGAGGAAAATGAGAAGATAGAATAAGAAGGAAATGTTAGAAAAAAAGAATGCGAGAGAAGAAGAGAGGAGGGAAAATGGAAAGTGAGAGAAAAGAAAGAAAATGATAAGAAAAGAGAGGTTAGGAGAAAGAAAGAGATGAGAGGGAAGAAAGAAGGAAGCAAACAGGAGATTGCGAGAGAAGATGAAGAAAGAGGAAAAAGCAGATGAGATGGAGGGATGGAAAAGAAGAAGAAAGGCAAAGGTGAAGGAAGGAACAAGAGGAAGAGAATAGGTGAAAGGAAAAAAAAGAAATGAACAGATAAAGAAGGAAAAGAGAGGGAATGATGAGGAATGAGAGATGAATAGGAGAGAGAAAAGATGAAAAGATAAGGGAAAACAAGGAAGGGGAAAACTGAAAAGTAGAGAAAGATAAGGAAGAGAAAGAAGAGGGAAAATGAAGAGAAAAAACATGAAAAAGAAGAGAGAGGGGAGAGAAATAAGCGAGGTAAGGAGAGGAATAAAAGAGAGAGAGGGAAGGAAGAAAAGTAAAGGGGAATAAGGAGATGGAAGGAGAGGGATAAAAAAATTGAGGGGAAGGAAGGCAGAAAAGAAAAGAGGTAAGATAGAGAAGAAAAAAAGGGAGAGGGGAGAGAAAGAGAGGGAAAAGAGAGAAAGAGAAGGAAAAAGTGAAGGTAAGATAAGGAAAAAAAAGAAAGGAGAGGAATAAGAAAGGATAAGAAAGAAGGGATAAAAGAAAGGGAAGGAAGAAAAGAGAAGAGCTAAGATGGGGAAAAAAAGAAGGGAGAGGGAGAGGGAAATGAAGAGGGGAAGGGAAAGGGGAAGGGAAGATGTCATGGCGGCAGGTGAGGAGGCTGATCACCTGAGTCTTAATTAATGGGCAGGTGATCGCGTGACGTCACTTCCGGCTGAGCGAGGTGAGGTGTGTTACGTCAGGTGAGCGGCAGGTTGGCTGTTGTTGTTGTTGTTGTTGTTGTTGTTGTTGTTGTTGTTGTTGTTGTTGTTGTTGTTCTACTACTCCTTTTCTCCTTCATTATCATTATCTTCGTTTTCTCCTCTTCCTCCTCCCTCCCCCCTACTCTTCATCTTCCTCCTCCTCCTCCTCCTCCTCCTCATCTTCTTTCTTTTTTTCTTTTCTTCTTCTTTCTTTTCTTATTCTTGTTCTTGTTCTTCTTCATCATCTTTTTCAACTTCTTCATCACCATCATCTTCGTGCTCTCCTCCTCCTTCTCGTCCTCCTCCTCTTCCTCCTCCTCTTCCTCTTCCTCTTCTTCTTCTTCTTCTTCTTCTTGATATTCTCTTCCTCATTGCTCTTGTGTATTTCATAATATAACATTTATTTTTTTCATTTTTCGTACACCTGTACTTGCTGTTCACATAAGTAACTTTTTCATATAAGTATCATCTCCGTTTACTTATTTCATATATTACTTACTACCTTGCCTTCTTTTAATAGGTGCGTCATTTTCTTCTTTTTTTTTTTTGTTTCATATAGCACCTGGTTATAGTTCTGCTTATTTCTATCTTCTCCTCTATGTGTACGTGAATTGTTTGTTTCGCCTTTACTTCCTTTCATTTATCGGTTTGCGTTATGTATTCTGTCTGAGGAACTTCAATGTGCGAACGCGAATAGATGAAGGAGGATATGTGTGGAGAGACAGACGTAATGAAAGACAGATGGAAGGAAAGATGGAAAGTTAGTTGGAAAGAGAGATGGAAATAAAGAAAGAAAGAAAGAAAGAAAGAAAGAAAGAAAAGTAAATAAGAAACGAAACAAAATAGATTGATAGATATACAGACAGACTAAATAGATAGATAAATAAATAAACAGACAGACATAAGTAGATAGATACAAAAATAGATAGACAGAAATGGAGATGAAAAAAAAGATAAGAAAGAGAAAACGTAGAATAATTCAAAACAACGAATAAAAAAATACTAAAAAAAAAGACATACTGAATATCAAGCCAAAAAGAAGAGAAAAAAATATTCTGAATATCGAAAAGGAAAGAAAAAAAAAAGAAAGACAAAGTTATGAAAATATCTAAAGGAAAAAAGTAAGACAATGGCACACACACACACACACACACACACACACACACACACACACAGAGAGAGAGAGAGAGAGAGAGAGAGAGAGAGAGAGAGAGAGAGAGAGAGAGAGAGAGAGAGAGAGAGAGAGTCTGTGTATGAGGAAGGGGAAGGGGAAGGAGGGAGGGGTGAAGGGGAGGAAAGTGGGAGGGAAGGGGGGAGGGGGAGGGATGGGAAAGGGAAAGGTAATAATGGACAATAATTTAGTCTAACAATAATAGGATGAAGAGGAAAGACCTCCTTCCTCCTCCTCCTCCTCCTCCTCTCTCCTCCTCCTCCTCCTCCTCCTCCTCCTCCTCCTCCTCCTCTTCCTCCTCCTCCTTTTCTTTCTTTTTCGTTTTCTTCTACTACTACTTTTGTGTCTGTCCTCTTGTCTGTCTTTCTTTGTGTTTGTTTGTCTCTCTCTCTCTCTCTCTCTCTCTCTCTCTCTCTCTCTCTCTCTCTCTCTCTCTCTCTCTCTCTCTCTCTATCTATCTCTCTCTCATCCGTTCTAATCTTGTCTGCTTTCTTTACTCTTGAGAGAGAGAGAGAGAGAGAGAGAGAGAGAGAGAGAGAGAGAGAGAGAGAGAGAGAGAGAGAGAGAGAGAGAGAGAGAGAGAGCAGACAAACAAACAAGCATACATACATACATCCATCCATACATATATCCAAGCAAACAGACATACAAAGAAAGTGACAAAAAGAAAAAAAACAGCAAGAACTCATCTTCACTTCTTTCACTCTCCGCCCTCCCCTTCCTTCTCCCTTACCCCTCTCTCCTGCCCTCCCCTACGGCACTTCCTCCCCTTCCTCCCATTTAGCTGTTTTACTCCCCGACCGTGACACAGAGCCTTCTAGTGGCCGCATAACGACCTACACACACCTGAGGGGACGACACGCCCTGCCCTCCCTGCCGCTCCCCTTCCCACCTCCTTCCCTCCCCCCGCCAACCACCGTGCAAGGGGAAAGTGACAGCAAGGAGGCTCCCGTTTTCTATTAGTGCCTGAAAATTGTTATGTTTCATTTAGCCGTTTTCTTTGAATGTGGATGATTGTGATTTTCATGGGTTGAATAGATTTTTATTTATATAGGTTTGGTCTTCCTTGTTTGTTTAATTATTTTTACGATATATATATATATATATATATATATATATATATATATATATATATATATATATATATATATATATATATATATATATATATATATATATATATATATATATATATATATATATATATATATATATATATATATATATATATATATGTGTGTGTGTGTGTGTGTGTGTGTGTGTGTGTGTGTGTGTGTGTGTGTTAGGAAAACCGGTGAAGGGAAAAAATAAATAAAAAGTTTGTTCATGATGCCGTTCCTCAAAAAAAAAAGAAAGAAAAGAAAAAAAAATAGATATTACGAATAAATAGAAATATCTTAGTTCTTATTCTGTAAAATGTCGACAATGGTAGTTACTGTTGCTGTATTTTCAAAGGGACTTAACACTGCATTATGAAAAGGATCCACCAGTTATATTTACATGATCATTTCATCACCAGTTTCTCAACTCTTTCAGCGCTATTTGGCACATCTTAATAACTAACCGCTCTGAGACGTCTGTTCTTGTTCACCGCCACCCCAAACCATCACGCTGACTATAAATTGCAGTCTTTTCTTTTTTTTATATTGTCATTTTATCTTATTTTTATTTATTTATTTATCTATTTTGTTTTTTTGTTTTTTTTAGATGCTTATAAATTCTCCACACATTACTTCTGGTGCTGTGAAATTTTCCATACTGCAGTGAAAGGGTTAAACATCATCACCATTTTTCTTTTCTTTCAGAGCACCACCATCTTCTTTTCTTTAACAGCATTCAGTCTCTTCTTTCAGAGCATCACCATTTTCTTCACACGCGCGCCTTTTCAGTGTATTATCTTGTACAACTTTCACTGTCAGTCTGAGCGTCGCCTGATTGCGGGCCACTGTTAGGCAGACACGTGAATTAAGCTTTAATTATGAAATTCCTTACATCAACTAACAGGAAAAGTTTCTTATCTCTTTGTTTGTTATTTCTCATTATTTTCTTTATCATTCATTCTTTACAATTCAGATGCGGTTGCTATTTCATTTCTCTCTATTATCTATTAGGAAATGTTTCGTCTTCCCACTTTCATTAATTCATTACCAAGAAATGTTTATAATTCGTTTCCCTATATTTTTTTTCTTTCAATTAAACGTTTTTTTTTATTTCCTTTCATCTAAGCATCGGAAAATGTTTCTTGTACCCACTTTTTCAAATTTTGTAAAGCATGATATATTTCTTATTCTTATTCTGTCTTTCCTTCTTGTTATTCCCTCCCTTTCATTCAGTATTACCAGGTACTTCTTACTGCCTCTTCTTTTAATTACCATCATGAAAAGCGTGTTATTCCTGTTCATTCATTTACCTCAATAATCTTTTAGTCGGAAAAAAAATATATTGTTGTTTCCCTTTCCTTTCTCTCTTTTATTCATTTTTTTTTCACTTAAGTTTCAAAGCACAGAGAAGAAAAAAATTAGAATATGTTTGTTTCTGGTTTCAAACTTTCCCTTTATATTTGCTACACAGGTGATGGTCTGGCGTGCCTGCTGTGTGTGGTGTTTGTGCTTTATTGACGAGCGGCGGTGTGTGTGTGTGTGTGTGTGTGTGTGTTCATCACGTACGTATTACTCAACAAATAGAAACACCCACATACAGATACATACAGAAAACTACAGACATACACACACACACACACACACACACACACACACACACACACACACACACACACACACACACACACACACACACACACACACGAACGAACGAACGAACAAACGAAAGCACACACTCCCACGTTTCACTTTCTTCTAAACGCTTCGTGAGAGAGAGAGAGAGAGAGAGAGAGAGAGGAGGAGAGAGAGAGAGAGGAGAGAGAGAGAGAGAGAGAGAGAGAGAGAGAGAGAGAGAGAGAGAGAGAGAGAGAGAGAGAGACACGTTCAGTAAGGCACGAAAGCCCTGCATGGAACAAAGTAAAATAAGAAAAAAAGGAAAAGGAAAAGAAAAAAAGAAAAACAAGATTACAAAAGATAAGAGCAAAAAACTTAAGGTACAAACTGACCTCAATTAACACCACCACCTTCTTGTCACGCCTGGAGGAGGTGGAGGAGGAGGAGGAGGAGGAGGAGGAGGAGGAGGAGGAGGAGGAGGAGGAGGAGGAGGAGGAGGAGGAGGAGGAGGAACACAAAGGAACAACAAGAAAGAATAGAGAAAGAATCCATTAATGATCCTTACGAAGCTGTTTGTGATGAACTATACTACCTACAGAAAAAAAAAAAAAGTATAGGATAGCAAGGGCGAAGGCTCCTCCCTACCCACTAACCCCTCCTGCCGTGGCTTACAAGAAATGAAAAAAGATAGAGGTTGAATAGAGATTTTTATAAGAACTATGTATGCAGGAACAATCTCTACTGCAACAACTACTAATGCAAAACAAGAAGTGTCCAGTTATCAACACGTTAGGAAGAAAAAGCTATACTTACTGGGATAACGCTCATATTGGTTGCGTGTTAGAGTATAGTGCTTATCTCTGTTCCTGAAAGCTGTGACTGTGAATAAATTGGGAAAAGACTGGTTGGTAGACAGCTTCTCACCTGAAACCTCTTTGTGTTAATGACAATACGACGCCTGCCATATGAGATGGTCTATAGGACTTTACGGAACAAAAAATAGAGTAAATAAATATGGAAATACATAAATACCTGAATAAATAAATAAATACATCAATAAATACATAACTATTTAACTCACTCATTCACTCACTCACTAAATAAATCAAATCAAAAGGTAGCAAAAAGTTTAAAAAAGTCTGAATTCTCTGGCCATCCTTCATGCAATCTGTAACTTACACTTTTGGATATTAAACTCTCACCGCATCATACTAGACCTCAAAAGCCACAGGAGTTACAGGGCAAAGAATCCATGTCATCAAAATCCCGCTAATAATTCCAAAAAAATTACGAACGAAAACGAATCAGGAAAGAAGCAGAAAGAAAGACAGAACGAGGAAGAGGAGTAGGAGGAGATGAGAGGGAAGTATCAAAAGGGTGAAGAAGAGCAAGAGGAGAAGAAAGAGAAGAAAGAAGAGGAGGAGACATGACCCTGGGAAGAATGACCTGTGACCTGGGCCGGGAATCAGAAGAGGAGGAGGAGGAGGAGGAGGAGGAGGAGTCGGGGCGCGGCAAGTCGGTTCACTTTCCTTTTCCGCCAGTGCCTCTCCGCTTGGCACTATAAAAGAGGAGGTGTGCCAACCCAACCACGCCACACCTGTGCCATCCGCCCCTCAGGTAAGACGCCCCCCACACCTGTGTCCCCCCTCACCCCCTTACCCTCCTATGTCCCTTCCCTGCCCCTCGATTCCTCCTTCTTTACCCATCTTTTTTTTTTTTTTTAACCATTGCAAAAGTCTCTATTCTCTCTCTCTCTCTCTCTCCTCTCCTCCTCTCTCTCTCTCTCTCTCTCTCTCTCTCTCTCTCCTCTCTCTCTCTCTCTCTCTCTCTCTCTTGCTTTCCCTTTTTCACTTTCTCATTTTACTCTCACTTTCATTCCCATACATCTATTCTCTACTATTTACACTCTCTCCTCCTCCTCCTCCTCCTCCTCCTCCTCCTCCTCCTCCTCCTCCTCCTCCTCTTCCAAAGAAGCTGGAGTGCCTAGTGCCACTGTCAGAAGGTCTACATGTGCGTGTGTTTACGTGTTTACAAGTGTCACGCTTCGCTCCCTTCAAGTGTTTGCATTGGTGTCTGTGTTAACCTGGCGACTGACGAGCTGGTTAAAGGAATACTGTAAAGGAGTGATTTATGACTGTGCTTCTGTTAACAGTTTGCTTCTTTCTTCTTCTTTTATTTCTGCTCGTCTGTTTTTTTACTTGTTTATTTATTTTTAGACAGTTTTTTTTTCAAGTTTGTTTATTTTATTACTCTTCTTTCTCTTCTCTTCTCTTCTCTTCTCTTCTCTTCTCTTCTCTCTCTCTCTCTCTCTCTCTCTCTCTCTCCTCTCTCTCTCTCCTCTCTCTCCTCTCTCTCTCTCTCTCAAGAATAAAGAAAGCAGACAAGAGGAGAACGGAAGAGAGAGAGAGAGAGAGAGAGAGAGAGAGAGAGAGAGAGAGAGAGAGAGAGAGAGAGAGAGAGAGAGAGAGTTATGAAACATTTCGCCGTCTCACCTCATCTAGTTTCAACAGATAGAACAGATCACTGGGGTTTTGAAGAGAACTTACATGATTCTAGAAATAGTTTAACGAGGATTCTGGCCCACCATTGGGAAAACACTAATGAGAACCTGACTAAATATTTCTGTGGCCTTTGAAAATATCCCTTATGAGAGGAGAAAAGGCTTAGGCACACGAGTCATAGATGAATGGCTAGATCAATATAGAAGGTATGTAGATTAAATCAGAATCTAAACACAGATCTACTGATGCATACAAAGACGAAAAAATAAATAAATAAAACACACACTTATGTATACCAACCAACTTGTGTATGAATATAAAGTCACTGAGCACGAGTCATGCATGAATAGATAAACCAACACATACATAAAGACAGAAGATAAATATTAATACATTACATACGAAGACAAGAAATGAGACGCACACACGCATGTACACCTCACACCGCATGCGTGAACGAAAAGATTCATACATACATGCCAGACATCACACAAACACACACACACACACTTAAACACACCGCGCTTGAACACTTGAAAGATTACTTTTTATCTCATTGAATAAAAAAAAAAAATAAAATAAAATAAAAAATCTCACACAACACACACAAGAGGACAGGAAAGCTATTCTTCCTGCCTTGCTATGTCACAACTCAACTCGCATAGATAGATAAATAGATAGATAGATAGATAGATAGATAGATAGATGGATAGATAGATAGATAGATAGATAGATAGATAGATAGATAGAAAGACAGATAAAAGTTCACTGACCACAAAAACACACATATTTTTGATACACTTGAAAACCAGGTCCAGTATACATTCTTTACAACATACAAGCAAATGAACAAAAACGACACAAGGAGTATAATCACAAACATGAAATAAATACAATATAAAAAAAAATCCAATAACCGCAAGAATTACAGGTGAACAGAGGCAACAGCGAAGAGAGAGAGAGAGAGAGAGAGAGAGAGAGAGAGAGAGAGAGAGAGAGAGAGAGAGAGAGAGAGAGAGAGAGAGAGAGAGAGAGAATCCAGGCTCACTTTGTCTCCACCTATCCAAAATAAACGATAAGAAAATGAAAACGAAAGTGAAAATTGATAACTAGTCAAATTGAATGTAATAAGAGAGAGAGAGAGAGAGAGAGAGAGAGAGAGAGAGAGAGAGAGAGAGAGAGAGAGAGAGAGAGAGAGAGAGAGAGTAGATGGTAATTTGAGAGCTTCTGATGAGATCTCAACCTAAACCTTTTACTTAATGAAATAATGACGATGATGATGATGGCGAAGGTAGGTTTGAGAGAGAGAGAGAGAGAGAGAGAGAGAGAGAGAGAGAGAGAGAGAGAGAGAGAGAGAGAGAGAGAGAGAGAGAGAGAGAGAGGAAGTATGACATTAAGCGTAGGAAAAGGAGAGGAACACAGAGGGAAATCTCTCTCTCTCTCTCTCTCTCTCTCTCTCTCTCTCTCTCTCTCTCTCTCTCTCTCTCTCTCTCTCTCTCTTGCATTACACCTCAATCCTTATCTTTCCTTTCCCTTAGTCTCCCTTTGTCTATGGATCCTACCACTCCCTCTTTCACTCCCTCCCTCCCTCTCCCTTCCTCCCTCCTTCCCTCTCCCCTTCCCCTTCTCTTCCTCCCTCCTTCCCCCCTTCATAATCCATGTGCTCTCTCTCACGCCTTAGCAATGACACAGTAACCCCTCTTCCCTCCTCCTCCTCCTCCTCCTCCTCCTCCTCCTCCTTCCTTCCTCCTCCTCCTCCTCCTCCTTCTCTTCAATAACTCATCTTCAGACTTTTTTTCTTATTCTTCCTTCTGTCTTTTTCCAAGCACACAAGGAAGGAAGGAAGAGAGGAGGGAAGGAAAGAAGGAAAGGAGGGAGGAAGGAAGGAAGAAAGGAAGAATGGAAGGAAGGAGGGAATGAATGAATGAATGAATGAATATATTAAGGAAGGAAGGAAGGAAGGAAGGAAGGAAGAATGGAAGGAAGGAGGGAATGAATGAATGAATGAATGAATATATTAAGGAAGGAAGGAAGGAAGGAAGGATGGAAATGAGTGAGAGGATTAACAGATGAAAGTAGCAATGAGGATCTGGATGAGGCGAAATGCATGTGGATATTGTCATGTGTGTGTGGAAAGATTGTGGATAGAGGCGTGAGCAAAGGTTATGTGGGTAGAGATGTTGTGGAGAGGAGAGTGGAGTGTGTGTGTACGTGGGATGACTAAGAGTGAATAGGAGGGGATGTGGATGAGCTTGTGACATGTGGAGAGGATGTGGATATAAGAGAAATGTGGATGAGTGGAGTTTATGAATATGTATGTGTTAACTGCTAAGGAAGAAGGAACTAAAGAAGATGGATGAATGAGGGAAAAGGAAAACAAGAAGAAGAAAGACAGAAGTAGGGTTGTTTAGTGTGTGTGTGTGTGTGTATGTGTGTTTAGTAGGGTGTGGGTATCTAAGTAGGGTGAATGTGTAGGGTGTGGGTTTGTAGGGTGTGGTGTGTAGGGTGTGGTGTGTCAGCGTGGCGGGAACAGGTGTTGGTAAGGGGCGTGAGGTGAAGGAGAGGTGACGACAACCTGTGGGAACCTTAATTGGGGGCACCGGCTTGTCGCTTTCCTCACCATACACCTGGCGATGGAAGAGGAGGAGGAGGAGGAGGAGGAGGAGGAGGAGGAGGAGGAACACAAATATGAAGGAATATAAAGGAAGACAAACACAACCATATCTCGTCTATATAACTATTTTACACTAAATACTAGTGAAAAAGACAAGACAGCAGAGAAGGAAGAGGAGGAGGAGGAGGAGGAGGAGGAGGAGGAGGAGGAAGAGGAGGAACAAGAAAAAGAAAAGGAGGAAGCAACAGAGAGGAGGAGGAAGAGGAGGACAATGAAGACAATGAGAGAAACAACAATAGCAACAGCAATGACAAAAAAAAGAAAAAAATAACCCTACGAAAAAGCTCAAAATTGTCACTAACACACCTTTTCTCCCGCAGCACAAGACCTGCACCCCGTAACACCACTAGTCAGCCGTCCACCACCACACCACCACCACCACCACCACCACCACCACCACCACCGGGCCGCAGAGGAGAGCACAAGAGAAAGGAGACAGAAAAAAGGGCCACTTCACATGCACAAGGCAATTTAGGAGCCCCGCACCTGAACACATCCTAAAAAACACCTTAAAGAACCCTTAAAGAACCCAAAAACAAACCTAAAACACCGCAAACCAATCCTAAACACACCAAAACACCCCAAAACACAAAAAAACACATCACAACACAAAACACACTAAAAAACACGAAACCAACCCAAACAACACCCAGAAACACCCCAAAGCACACCCCACAACACCCACTACCATGGCCCACACCTCCTCCCTGGCCCTCCTCCTGGCCGTGGCGTGTCTGGCGGGCGTGGCCACCTCCCGCATGGCTTGGGTCTTCCCTGCTGACTATGAATTCGTGGTGGGCCAGGTGGTGCAGCAGTTCACGTGCGAGGGGCGTCCCTATGGCTACTACGCCGACGTGGACAACGCCTGCAGGGTTTTCCACATTTGCCTACCCATTCCTGACAACTCTGGCCAGGTGAGTGACTGTGGAAAGGGGAGGGAGATGGGGAGGTGCGAGGGAGATGGGAAGAGGGAGATAATATGAGATGAGGGAAGGCGAATGAGGAGGGGAGGGATGATGGATTTAGAGGGGAGAGAAGGTGAATTGGGAATGGAGGGAAGGAATGGGGAGGGGAGGGAAAGCGTGGGGAAAAGGGACAGGGAAGAGAAGTGGGAGGAAGAACTGGGGAAGGGTAAGAAGAGAAGAGGGAAGGGAAGGAAGGCAGTGGGATAAGGAGCAGGGAAGGGAAGAGGGAAGGAAGGAACGGGAAGGGAAGGGAAAAAGATGAGGAGGGAAAGGGAGAGGAAAGGGGAGAATGAGGAAGGGGTGAATTGGGATACAGAGCAGAGGAGGTAAGAAAGAACAACGGGAGGGAAAGGGAGAGGATAAGAAAGGAAAAATGGAAAAGAGAATAAGGGAAGGGAAGGGAAAGATAAAGGGGTGCAGGATGAGGAAGGGAAAAAGTGAGAGGAAGGAACGGTTAGGGATGGGAAGGAAAGGACGAGGATGAGAAAGGAAAGAAAATGGGAAGAGGAGAGGAAGGAGAGGGAAAGAGAGGAAAGAAAGGGGAAGGAAAATAAGGAAAATGAAAAGAAGAAGAATAAAAAGAGGAAGGGAAGAAGAAGGAAAGCGAGAAAAAAAGAGATGAACACAGAAAAGGGGCAAGAAAAAGAAGAAGGGGAAGAAGATGAAGAGAAACAAAGTGAGAGGGAGTGAGCGAATGAGGAGTCTCAGAGGGGAAGATGAAGTGAAGGTGAAGGAAAGCAGTGACGAGGGCCAGAGGTGTTTCAAAATAGCAGGTCGAGGCGAGCATGAGTCACTGGGGAGAGGAAGGTGAGTGAAGGTGACGGGGATGGTGAGGGAGGTGAAGAAGAGGAGGAGAAGGAGGAGGAGGAGGAGGAAGAGGAGGAGATACAAAGAAGAAAAGAGGAAAAAGAAGAAAAGTCAAACGTCAGATAAATATGAAATTGAGAAGCAAGAAGTGGAGGAAGAGGAGAAGGAAGAAGAATAAGATGTGGAAGTGGAGAAAATATAACAAGAGGAAAATATAAAAGGAGTGAAGAAAATACCGCAGAAAATATGAAATAGCTATGGAAAT
>NC_087184.1:8222719-8225219 GCF_035594125.1 Scylla paramamosain
TCCTCCTCCTTTCAAACTCCACGTGGGAGAATGTCTCACGAAACACGAAGGGGAGGGGGAAAGATGGGAGGGAGGGAGGGAGGAGGCAGGTCAAGGGAGGGGCGAGGGAAAGGAGGAATGGAGGAGCACCTGGGACGGAGGGAGGTAATGGGTGTGAAGGAAAGGGAAAGGGGAAGAGAAGCTAAGTACAGGAAACAATTGCTAACTTTCCTATCCCATGAAGCGCGATGGGAGGGGAAGAAAGGATGACGCGATGCAAAAATGAGTGAAATGAGTGAAAAGTTAAGGGAAGATTTGGTAATAAAAAAATTGATAAAAAAACAAAAGATGAAGTAAAGAAACCTCAAGAATTGGTTGTTAAAGAAGAGAGAGAAAAAAAAAATAAAAAGACGATGATGGAGGGGAAGAAATGGTGAAAAAATGATTGACAAAAATGATGTTTAGCGAAAAATATGCAGGGAAAAGATAAGAGAGAGAAAAAAATAAAGAAAGGCGTAAATAAAGATACTAAACAATAAAAAAAGAAAGACTGAGAAAAGAGACGGAACACTAAAGAAACACGAAGAATTACCTAAGAATAAAGAACACTAAGAATAAGCGAGAATGAGAGACAAAGCAAAACAATGAAAAACGAGACGATGCGAGGAATAAACATTTCTATTTTGGATCGCCACAACTTAGCATTCCCACACACCCCTGTCTTCTACACCTCCCTCAGTCACTTCCTTTACAAGCAACTCTTCTTTCACTGCATCCATAAACCTTCTAATTCTTCTATTTCTCCAGCCTCCAGCCTTCAGCCTCCAGCATCCTCCTAGCTAAGTACTCCTTATCTCTCCTGACACGAACACACCACCTCAGTCTGTCTCGCCTTCCTTGCTTGTACGTGAGTTGTGTGTCTAATGTGTTTGTTCTTGGTTTTCTGTCCAGTCTCGTCACTCCTGGAGAAAATTGCAGCCTCTTCTCGCTTGGTGCCTGACAGATGTACATGCGGTGTCCGCCTAATGTGTTTGTTCTTGGTTTTCTGTCCAGTCTTGTCAGTCCTGGAGGAAATTGCAGCTTCTTCATTTCATGATTTTTCTTCTGAGAGGGAAATGTGTCCTCTCAGAGGGAAATATTTCTAGTGAATGAGGAAAGTTTCTTTTGAGGATGTGAGATTTATTTTGAGGGGGAAAAAAACTTCTGAGTGAGAAAACTTCTGAGAGGGAAAACTTCTGAGAGGACAAAATTCTTCTGAGAGGGAAAACTTCTGAGAGGGAAAATATCTTCTAAGTGGGAAAAAAAATCTTATGAGGGGAAAACTTCTGATATGGAAATAACTTCAGTAGATTCTGAGACTATTATAAAACTTCTGGGAACAAAAAAAAAAAAAAAATAGTAAACAATAAGACCCATCTGACCACTTTCCCTCTCTCCCTCTCCCGCAGGTGGTGCAGACAGCGCACTTCTCCTTCATCTGCGGCAACCAGACCATCTTTGACCAGGAGACCCTCACATGCAACCACCCTGAGTACGCCTTCCCGTGCGAGCAGGCGCCCACACTCTACGACTCCCGCAACGCTCTCTTCGGCCTCGTGGACCAAGAGTTTTTAGGCCTGTCACTGCTGTCCCTCACTCCTCGGGTCCTCTGAATGTGCTGTTTCCTCTGCAATGATGAATGTTAGGGATGTGTCGTGTTTCCTGTCACTGTCCTAGGAAGATTTTTTTTTTAATGTTTCCTCAGATGCAATACTTAGTTTTAAACTCTTTTACTGCTACTGTCACCTGCCAATATCCAAAGAAGTGAAAAAAAAGTTTGCAAGGATAGAAAGAGAGAAAGAGAAACGAAGGAATACCAGGTTAATTTTGTTTCTTCGTGGCTAAGGCACTGTCTAAGGAATACTTACAAAAAATAAGGGCCGTTAAATTTACAGATAATCATGGGGGAAACTCGTCTAGCAGTGAAAGGGTTAAGATTGTGTTTGTTTTCCCTATTGCTCCGTCCTAGGAAGGTTTTCATGTTTTCTCCTATGCAATGATGAGTCTAAGAAATGTGTTTGGTGTTCCCTCGGTTTTCTAAAAGGTTACGTTTTATGTTATTTACTGGTGAGTTTTAGAAGCGTGTTGCGATTTTCTATTACCGAGTTTCTGAGAACGTTATCTGTTCCCTATTGACTGAGATCAAGAAATGCAATCCGTTTTCTATCACTGAGTTCTAGGAATGGTATCTGTTTCTTACTGGTGAGCTGTAAGAACGTTCTCCGTTTTCTGTTACACTCAAACTGCCTTGTTGAGCTTTTGTATAGAGTTCCGTTTGTGTGTCTGAGTGTCTGTGTGTCTGCTGCATCCTTCTCCCGCTCTCTGTGTAAAGTTTGGTAACATTAGTGGTTTTGTTCTGTTATTTAAGAATGTGATCTCTTGCTTCCTCATTCTCTTTATTTTCACTGTTATTTTCATTTTCGGTTTTTAATCTCCTTATTTTTTTCTGTTTTGTTCTTTATTCCTCTTCGTTTCTTTTCTT
>NC_087184.1:8230219-8237719 GCF_035594125.1 Scylla paramamosain
AGGAGGAGGAGGAGGAGGAGGAGAAGGAAAAGGAGGAGGAGGAGGAGGAGGAAGAGGAGGAGGAGAAGGAGGAGGAGGAAGAGGAGGAAGGTGGTAGGGGTGGCTGATGATAAGTGTGAGTAAGGGAAATGAGAAGGAAAGAGAAGAAGGAGAGAGGGAAGGGGGGAGAGTGGAGGAGTAAGGGAAGGGGAGGAGGAGGGGGGATTAAAGGAGGGGGAGGGAGTGAAGAGGTGAAGCAAGGGTCAGGGAGGTGGGAGGGAGGGTCGTGAACTTTGATTCCCTTCCCTCCTTCTCTCCATTCCTCCTCCTCTTCCCCTCTTCTCCTTCCCTCCACTCCTTACCCTCCTTCTCTTTAAGTATCGTAGGGTCAGAGAGAGAGAGAGAGAGAGAGAGAGAGAGGAGAGAGAGAGAGAGAGAGAGAGAGAGAGAGAAGGGCAGACAGACAGACAGACAGACAGAGAGGAACTAAACTAATTATACATTCCATAAATAAACAAAGTCATCCATTACTTTCACACACACACACACACACACACGCACACACACACACACACACGCACACACACACACACACACACACACACACACACACACACACACACACACACACACACACACACACACACACACACACTGGTGGTTTGCATAACGTTCCAGTGAAAGTTAATGTTCCTTCCTTCCTTTCATCCCTTAACCTTATTCTTCATCTTCCTCCTCCTCCTCTTCCTCCTCCTCCTCCTCCTCCTCCTCCTCCTCCTCCTCCTCCTCCTCCTCTTCCATCTCTTCTTCCTCTGTCTTGTGCTTGTGCCCTTAACCCCTCATTCTTCTTCTTCTCTTCTTCTTCTTCTTCTTTTTCTTCTTCTTCTTTTCCTCCTCCTCCTCTTCCTCCTCCTCGTTTTTCTCCATTTCTTAAATATATTTACAAACCAAAGTAGATTTTTTTCCTCACATTTCAACGCATAAGGGAAAGGAAACACACACACACACACACACACACACACACACACACACACACACACACACACAGTATTTCCCAGTCATCACAAACATCACCTAATTTAATACACCCAATCATCTTCCTTCACACTTAATTCACTCATACTACCACCATCACCACCGCCACCCACACCATCACCACCCCAGGAAGCATTACAGTCACCAGGCACCACCTCGGCTCAATCACGGGCGCCTCCAGGTTACAATCAAGGACGGAAAGCGAGTTTCATGCACAATTTCTGATTATGACTGAAGAAGACTGTCGGTTGCATCTCATTCAGTGGTGGTGGTGGTGGGTGGTGGGGTGGGCGCTGGTGGGTGGAGAGGAGAGGAGAGAGAAGAGGAGATAAGTGAAGGTGGTGGAGTAGAAGAAGAATAAAATTAAGGTGAAGGTGAAAGAGTACACGAGATAAGAGAAAGAGGAGAGGAGAGGAGAGGAGAGGGAGAGAGGAGAGAAGAGGAGAGGGAAGAGAGGAGAGGAGATGAGAGGAGAGGGGAAGAAAGGAAGGAAGATAAGAAAATAGAGATAAGGAAGAGAGAGGATAAGTAAAGAAAACAGTAATAGTAGTAGTAGTAGTAGTAGTAGTAGTAGTAGTAGTAGTAGTAGTAATAATAATAATAATAATAATAATAATAATAATAATAATAAGAAGAAGAAGAAGAAGAAGAAGAGGAAGAAGAAGAAGAAGAAGAAGAGGAAGAAGAAGAAGAAGAAGAAGAAGAAGAAAAAGAAGAAGAAGAAGAAGAAGAAGAAAAAGAAGAAGAAGAAGAAGAAGAAGAAGAAGAAGAAAAAAAGAATAAGAAGAAAAAGAAGAAGAAGAAGAAGAAGAAGAAGAAGAAGAAGAAGAAGAAGAAGAAGAAGAAGAAGAAGAAGAAGAAGAAGAAGAAGAAGAGGAGGAGGAGGAGGAGGAGGAGGAGGAGGAGGAAGAAGAAGACGAAAACGAAGAACAAAAACATTAACAACAGCAACAACATCATCAACAACAACAACAACAACAACAACAACAACAACAACAACAACAACAACAAGGAAATGCCACAGCTACCACCAACATCTCATTCTTGACGCGTATACACACACACACACACACACACACACACACACACTGGTTTGATGGGTATGGTAATGGACTTCCCTCTCATCTTCCTTATCTCCTTCATGTTCTTTACGGCGTGTTTTTCGGGAGTTTTATCATGTAGTACTTTTTATCAGTTTTTTTCATTCGTACCCTTCACCAGCAGCGGCAAAAGTAGTTGAAGTAGTAGTAGTAGTAGTAATAGTAGTAGTAGTAGTAATAGTAGTAGTAGTAGAAGTAGTAGTAGTAGTAATAGCAGTAGTAGTAATAGGATATAGCGTTGATGCTCAAAAAACACCGTCACTTTTATCTAATGAGTCATTACTACGCCGTTCCAAGTGAAGGCTAGCGTGTACATTTACTATTTTTCTTTACGACAATCTCTCTATCATTAAATATGCATAACAAAAAGGCGACGACAAAGGCGAAGACCAAGACGAAGAAGAAGGCGAGGCTCATCACGCTATTATCCTGCTCATCATTTTTACCATCCTCAGATTTACGAAAATGCGAGAGATGACTGTGTGAAGGCCGCTGTGTGTGTGTGTGTGTGTGTGTGTGTGTGTGTGTGTGTGTGTGTGTGTGTGTGTTTGTGTGTGTGTGTGTTTGTGTGTGTCCCTTACTCAAACTAATTAAATTCCTCCCTTATGAGACAGGTTACCAAGGTGTGTGTGTGTGTGCGTCTTTGTGTGTGTGTGTGTGTGTGTGTGTCTTGAACAGGTTTCCAAGGTTACTCCCAACGACCTTCATTCTCTCTTCCCTTACTTGTACAACCTTTTTATCTTATTATCCTACCCATAGTACTTCACCGTTTATCTTCCCTCCCTCTCTCCCTCTCCCTCTCCCTCTCCTTCTCCCTCCCCCTCTCCCTCTACAAGCATCTCTCAGTCCACCAATTCAATATTTTTCTCTTTACCATCACAACGAATACACCAATCTTCAGTTTTCCCAGGAAGCGGCATTGTAGTAACTAACATCCGCATTAAATTCCGGTAGAGGATCTTGACACGTGAAGTAAGCTGCCCCCCATCACCTGTCGCCTCACCTGCACCCGCGTTCCCAGGTAGCAAAGGTTAGCTACGTGCACTGCATCCCTTAACTCGCTACACAAAGGCACGTAATTATATTGTACGTTTTTTTTTTTTTCCAGGAGTTTATGTTTATTTATCGTTTTGTGTGTGTGTGTGTGTGTGTGTGTGTGTGTGTGTGTGTGTGTGTGTGTGTGTGTTCAGGAAGTGGGTTCGCGTGTTACTTGCGATTTCTCTCAGTTGCACTCAAAACTAAGGCAGCACAACATTCATTCCACGGGTTGTTCATATTCGTCACCAGATTTTTTAGTACCGCGTATCCACACAAGCAACGCAGTGGTCGTCTGGTCAGCCAGTTAACGAAAATTTGAGATATGAAACCGTAATCTCAAACACATCGACTTCATATCGACTCTTAACTGGCCCTTCTTCAAATTAATGGGATTTTCAAAGGTGTTTTCGTGATTCTTCTGATAGCTTAACAAGGACTCTGCATCGTCAACAAGAACAACAATCATGTGAAACAGACTAATTATCTTCGTGACCTTCAGGAACAGTTCCCAAGAGAGCCTAAAGCGTTTACAGATCCGAGCCTTCAGTTGGAGTGCCGTCTTGTGGCCATTATTCCGCGATCGTCGAGAGACACAATGGCTAATGATTTTCCACGCGCTGCCATCAACCTTGTCTGTGATTGCACGTGTATCGGGGACAGCATGAGCCCTTACAACAGCAGTTACTAATTTTTTTCCCTGCTGTGACCCTAAAACACTTCTAACCTTGGCTCGGATTCACTAAAACGTTGCAAACACTGAACATAAACTCTGCAAGCCACCCGTTTTCTTTTCAAAGCTTTAAGGGATCCCGGAAGGCTACGTAACCCGGATCTATGAGCGCCTCTTCTCCGCTACACAACCCGCAGCATAAACTGTGGTGTGGAATTGCTTGTATTGGCATATGGTCGTGCAGTAACGAGGGGAGAGGGGTGTTCAGAGAGCTAATACACTCCTTTGAGGTGAAAGATCAATATTAACTGAGATATTGTAGGTTTATAGAGAGAAATACTGCGCTGTTGCAATGGAAGATGATGAAAGAGAAGGAAAATAGAGAAAAAAGAGGGAGGAACAGAAGAAGGAAGAAGGAGAAAAAGGAGGAGGAAGAAAAACAAGTGGAGGAAGGGAAAAAAATAAGAAGAAACAGAGTGAATGAAGTAAAAAAAGTAATGTTCATTATCAGTTATTTTGATATGATGATATTCAGAATTTACTTATAATTTCTGAGACCTTCCAGCGACCATTAGAATCATGTTTGTTACCATTGTTTGGGTCGCAGAAATAACTTTAGGCACCACTGCTCTATAACAACAACAATAACAGCAACTACTACTACTACTACTACTACTACTACTACTACCACCCCTACTACAGCACCAGCAACAACAACAAACAAAAACAATATCACCACCACCATCCCCCTCACCACCATCACCACCACCACCACCACCACCATCAGCCTACATCACTCCTCAGCGGCACAAAAGCTTCCCGTTAGGAGAGACATCACGTCACGCTGGCTTAAGGCGGCTTAGGAGGGGATTGCCTTACAGCGTGGGAGGAGATAAGCCCGCAGTGTCTCCACCAGCCTACGTAAGACTTAGGAGCAGAGTGTACAAATGTTATAATCGTAAGAGGTTCGGGTAATGGTGGTGGTGGTGGTGGTGATGGTGATGGTGGTGGTGGTGGTGGTGGTGTATGAAAGAAAAAGGGTCATAGTTTCGAAACATGATTTATCTGTTAATTTGCATTCGTACACATGTCGCAGATCCGGTGTTAGGAAACTGTGACCCGAAAGAACTGGTTTTTTGTCTCCCGTCTCTTGATCTGAAGTGACTCCTCGACCCATTGAGGAATTTTTCGCCACACTCACGCTCCCCCTCCTCCCCTTGCCCCTTGAAGCCATCATCACCACTACCACCACCACCAACACCACCACCACCACCAACACCACCACCACCACTAACACCACCAGCGCCACTACCAGCAATGCCACCACCACTAACACTATCACCACCACTACTAACACCATAACCACCACTACTACCATCACCACCACCACCACCACTACCAGCATCACCACCACAGCCACTGCCATGTTTAAAATACAGGTCGTGATATGTGGCACAGTCATCACCTCCCCTGCCGCCATTCTCAAAAGAAAAGAAAAGAAAAAGAAAAAAGAACCACGGAGTTAAAAGATGCTGGAAAAATATAAAGCGTTATTCGCGAACTGCTAGTAAAATTCTCTCTCTCTCTCTCTCTCTCTCTCTCTCTCTCTCTCTCTCTCTCTCTCTCTCTCTCTCTCTCTCTCTCTCTCTTACATATCTAATCTATATCTCCTTATCAGTTCATTATCTACTCACTCAGCACCTTTCAAACTCTGGACCCAAGCTTGCAACACTGACACCAACCCCTCCACCTCCCTGCCTCACACATCAACAGCAAAGCCTCGCCTCCAATCAGGTCTACAATAAATCCTGTCATGATGCCCTTAAGGAACAACACTCGCCCCACTACAACTCATGCTATGAATAAAACCCTCGTCTGCTATTCAATATATAAGAATACAGTGATGACAAAGACATGATGAATGCGTCGACGAAACATTTTGCTCCCAGGTCACCGCAGAGATGCACGAGGAAGGTGAAAAGGAAAACGAGCGGTGTGGTGGACCCTACGGGATGTTTATAGAAAATGGAAACAAGGCTCATGCACGGGAAGGCACAAAGGAAACTGGCGGGAGTCCTGAAACATGATGGAAGAAGAAAATGGAGGAAAATGCAAGAAATTAGGATGAAAAAAAAATAGTGAACGGAAGAAATAAGGAAAGAAAAAGAAGCATGCCAAATAAAACGAGTGGATTGCAGAAATTACTTGAGAAAAGAGTTAGAGGAGAAAATGGAATGGAAAATATAAGACAGCGTAAAAGGAAAATAAAACAATTCGGTTAGGAAAATTACGTGGAAAGGTCAAGAAAGGGTGGGAAAGAAGAAAACAGAAGAGCGAATGCAAGAGAAAAAATAGAAAGACAAAGAAAACAAAATAATAAACAAGGAAAGCAATGAGGAAAAATTAAAGAAAAGATGAAAAAGGAGATAAATAGATAAAAAGCAGATGAACAATGACAAAATAATGATGTAATAGGCATAGAAAACGAAATAAAGCGAAGACCAAAACAATTATACAAAAAAAAACAAAAACAAATAAAGAAAGGTGAAAGAAAGAATGGGGAGAGACAAAGAAAACAGGATGATGAGAAATGACATTTACAAAAGAAAATGAATGGACTTCGGAAATAAACAGAAGATGAGAGAGAAAAGGCGAAATAAAGAGTGGGAAGAAAAGAAAAAGAAAAAAAAACGGAAAGGAGAAAGAAAACAGAGTGATGAGGGAAAACAAACAATTACATAATATTTAAACAAGAAAACGAATAAACGTGGGAAATAAACAAAGGAAAAGATGTTGAGAGAAGTAAAACAAGTAATTAGAAGGAGAGAAAGAGAAAGAGAAAGAGAAAGAGAAAGGGAAAAAGGAAAACAGAGCAATGAGGGATAGCAGAAAATGACGTGGTTACTTAAGAAAGGAAATAAAAAAGAAAAAGAAATATGAAGGAAAGATGAAGAAAATTAGAATAAGAAATACATAGGAGAGAAACAGGTAAAAGGAAAATATCGATAAAAAAATTGTGCAAAATAAGATAAGAAAAGGAAAAGAGAGAAAACGGAAGAAGATAGAGAAAAGACGAGGATGAAGGTAAGAAGAAGAGGAAAGAAGGTAAGGAGAGACAAAAAAGGAAAGAAAAAGACAAAAAGGGAAGGAGAGAAAGGAGAGAGAGAGAGAGAGAGAGAGAGAGAGAGAGAGAGAGAGAGAGAGAGAGAGAGAGAGAGAGAGAGAGAGAGAGAGAGAAGCGAACAGAAAACAAAAAGAGATAAAAAGAAGTAAAATGAAAAAAAGAGAAAAAGGAAAGCAGAGAAAGAAAAAAGGAGAAAAAAATAAGGAGAGTGAAAAACATCAAGGATAAAAAAAGATAGGGAGAGAAAGAAAAATGCAAGAAAAAATAAGGAGAAAGACAAACGACATGAAAGAAAGAAAAAGAAAAAAAACAGCAGCAGAGAGAGAGAGAGAGAGAGAGAGAGAGAGAGAGAGAGAGAGAGAGAGAGAGAGAGAGAGAGAGAGAGAAATACAGGACGATAAAAAAAAGAAAAATGCGACAGGTACTAATGACATAATGATCATCACTTCCGCCTTATTTGTATTGATAATATTAACTAATCACCAGAGCCAGGTACTCACGCCCACCTGTGGATCACCTGCCTACCTGCCAATTACCCACACTGCCCCTGCCTT
>NC_087184.1:8242719-8255219 GCF_035594125.1 Scylla paramamosain
TCAAATATTCCTCCTACCAACTCCATCAAGAAATAGCGGGACGATTCTATAAAGCGAGGATTAATGTGTTTGGACAGAGACGTGAAAAGTTAATTGGAAAGGTGGTAAGAAAGCTCGGCGTGAAGTAAGAGTACACACGAACGTAACTTGCCAAGGGAAGCTGCAATACGACACCAGACCAACACATGGTGGTCCCTGCATGACACGTAAATGCAGATTCTCATCTATCATCCTTATCCACAATTTTATCTAATCTTTTGAAGGTCCCAACTGACTCAACACTAACAACGCGATCACTGAGTCCATTCCACATCATCTCATTCTGTTCGAGGATAAGGCAAGAAATAACGTGTTCAGACTTGATAAAGTTGGATTTTAAAAAGGGATAGAGAAAACTTCGCTTCCTAAATAGGTGCAAGATGAATGGAATAGACTCAGTAATTAGTTACTGTTGAGTCATTACACAAATTTATAAATGAGGATGAAAGATGGAAATAGATTACTGTTTTGTAGAGGGACTACAACTTGTTGGTTTGATGGGCCTCCTGAAGCTTTCTTTATTTTCTTATGATCTTATGTGTTCAGTGTCTTCTGGTCTCATTTTTCAGTCTGACTTTATTGTGCTCGTATCTGTTACTTCTAATCCTTTCCAAATTGTTAACACTACGGATCTTGAATAATGCGTCATATATTATCATGTATTATCTCATATTTCGCCTGCAGGTCTTCCTCTTAGAATGTGAAGGAGATCTGTAATTCAATCATAAAAGGAAAGTAAAGTAATCCTGCCAGAGTTCCCGCGCCACCTCATCCACTAATGTGCTTGCTGATCGATGGGCAGGAGGTGCACCGGGGCAAAGGTTGGGCTGAGCTGACATGGCGAAACTAGTCGCGAATTAAAACTACTCAACCCTTGCCCTGATTTTCCTTTCCCGCGGATCAACACGTCCATGCCTTGCCTCTCGTGATGTGTTTGCTGATGCGCCTCGATCACCCTCTCTCACTTTGCCAATTACGGTGTTTGCTTTTCACTTCTCCTTCAATTACGTGCGACGATTAAAATTTGTTGATTTCAGATGACTGCCTTTCCCTTTTCCCCGAAGTGAGCGTCATGGGGGTAAGGAGGGAGGGCTTCTCACACCGACAGCGTCCTTCGTGTCCACGTTCAGCCTCGCTGGTCACGCCTAAACCTCCGGGCGGCAGGATTCAACCAAAACATTAAAGGATTATTATTACAAAAGTTAAAATGATCGTTTTTGTAAATGAAAAAGTAAACATTTGTGATAATACGTACATGCAACAAGTTTCTTTCTTCCTTCCTTCCTTCCTTCCTTCCTTCTTTCCTTCTCTCTTTTTTATCTTTATTTCTTTCTCCCTTCCTTACTTCTTTTCGTCCTTCCTTACTAACTTCCTTCCTTTTTATCCATCTTTCTTTCTTCCTCTCTTTCTTGCTACCTTCCTTTATATCTTTCTTTATTTTTTTCTTCCTTCATTCCTTCCTTATCTTCTTTCTATCTCTCTTCCTTCCTTTCTTATCTCCTATCTTCCTTCCTTCCTTCTTTCCTTTCTTTCTGCCTTCCTTCCTTCCTTCCTTCCTTCCTTCCTAATCTCTTTTCTATCTTTCTTCCTTCCTCCCTTCCTAATCTCCTTTCTATCTTTCTTTCTTCCTTCCTTACTTTCATCCTTCTCTCCTTGCTTGGTGTCTTCCTTTCTCCCTTCCTCTGTCCCTTCCCTTCAAATGCGTGTTTAAGAACTCAGCCCAAAGTTAAGTCGATGAATATGTACAACCCACATGACTTTTTGTTCTTTCGACCCACATTCCCATCGGCGCCTAAGTGTAAATGTTGCTTATCACTCGTTTAGTTTCCCAGCGAGGCAGAATCCCTGGCGTGGCCTCATTTCCTCTGTTCCTGCCGACGGTCAACAAAGGATTCTTGGTAAACGTGTGTGTGTGTGTGTGTGTGTGTGTGTGTGTGTGTGTGTGTTACTAAGTCATGCACGTAAAGATCACTACATCTTCCCATTTATCCTACATATCCTATTTCATTCAGGTGTGGATGGGCAGGTGTCGGGTGTGTAGGACAACGATGGACACGCCCACACACACACACACACACACACACACACACACACACGCCCACAATCCCAATATACAGTGACAAGAGCAAACATCCAGTAACACTCAGGTGACAAGGTACTAGACAGCTACAGGAGAGTCCTTCACCCGGTCTCAGAGACTCCCAGTGGCGCCACAACCTGTCCCATACCTCGCTACACCACACAGGTAACAAAGTACGATGGGCAAGGCAGGTACAGGGGTCCAAGGTAGCGTATTTTCACACGTTTCGGCGTCTTTTATCTCGACTTTTTATGTGTGTGCCTGTGTGCGTGAAGGAGGTCAGGCAGGGGACAATAAAATGTGATAAAAAGTTTGCTAATTTGCCACTCTCACAAAAAAAAAAAAAGAAAAGAAAAGAAAAAAAGAAGTTAAACAAAGATCAGACTTCCAAGACCGAGGCCACTTAGTGATGGAAATTTCCCGACACTCCTTTCTTGAATAACTATAAGAGAGAAAATAGAAACAAACAAGAGTTCCATACTTTTAAAGGATCTAGTGAACTTATTAAAATATTCACCAGTGTTTTCATGATTCTAGTGATACGTCAGTAAGGATTCCACGTCATCAGTGAAAACGAAACATCAAGAAAACCTGACCAACCCTCCGTGTGGCCTTGGGGAACAGTCACAATGAGATTTCAGAGCGTTTATAAATACGAGCCGCTCAGTGAAGGTCAGTATTCTTGAGCCAGGTGAGCCAAGGCCAGACATCGCCGGGAGCACCAACGAGGCGCCGCCACAACTCAAGTAGGGGCGAGCACGAATCCTCCGACACGGCAACGGCACGTATACGAGGAGTATCTAAGAGCCTCAAGCGAGAAGATGGTACCCACCAGCCACGCGCGTCCTCCTAACGGCACAACGGGTTCCCAGCGGCGGCAGACGAGCTGAAGATGCGCAGAGACGAGGCAAGCCAATGCTCCCACGCACGTCAAGGTCGCACATCCCGGAGCGTAAACACATTGGTCAAATATTCATGTTCAGCACGTGACGCGAATCTCTGCTCGGCCTCTGAGTGGTGATGAGGCATCTCTATTTACGTTGCTTTGTTTTCTGCCTTTTTTCTCGTGTTTAGTGACACAGGCGGGCATGGCAAGGCTGCTCAGCGTTTACACGAGGGTCTGTCAATACAAACAAGGCCATCAAGGGAGGGTAATGAGAGGTGTCAAGTAACAGGTAGGACAGGTGTACGGCCAATCTGTACACCTGACATCACCACCACCACCACCTCCACCAGCACCATCGTCATATTCACGGAAAATAGGAAATAGCAGAAAAGTCCATCCACACCCACACCCACTCCTCCACTTACGTCATACCCACACCCTCACACACCCATCTACGCCCACCCCGGCCAGTCCTAACCCACACCCACCTCCACACCCCGTCATTCCACCCATACCTACTCTTACACCCACACCAGACTCGACCCCTTACACCACGCTTACCAATCCACACCCACACTCATTCCTATACCAATGTCACCCCATCCACACCCACACCTACACTGATTCATCCACATCTACACCCAAATAGTTTCATCCACACTCACACTTACTATCTGCACCAACCGTTTACAATATCATCACGATCATCACCACTACATCTCCCTTTCAGTCATCACTTCTATTCGTACTATCAACACCATCATCACACACATATTAAGTCTTCTCCCTATACCCACCTATGTCAACCCTTACTACACCTACATCCTTGTTAAGTCCTTGAGTGGCACTTACATCTATGGAAAGTTCCTTCACACCCACGCGAGAGAACACACACACACACACACACACACACACACACACACACACACACACACACACACACACACACACACACACACACACACACGTATAATAGAAAATACATGTTAGAAAGTTCAGAAGTTCACGCCGTCACTGAGGTAAATAAAAGTATCTACGTAACATCATGATTGAAGTTACTGAATACATATAAACAGATAAATGTTCGTGGGGATAAAATAAACAAATGAATACATAAATTAATAGATAAATACCAGCATGAGTCAAAACTAAAATGCCAAAAGGTTATGCAAAACAAAACCTTCATTAGTTTCCCCTCCAAAAAAAAAAGAAAGAAAAATATATACACATTTATAACGCTGACGTCATTTTATAGCACACGCACTTACACACACACACGCACGCACGCACACACACATGCACTAACCTCCAGGGAAATTAAAACACACAAAGCTACACCAAGAGAGGACAACTTTTACCTCGTCCAAACACTTCACTTTCATGGTAATTAAGAGCCACAGGTAAAATATCAAGGTGAGGTGCAATCCTCCTTCTCCTCTCCTTTGTAATTAAAACCACGATTTTGAGGAGGAGAGCCGAGTCAACAATGTACCTGAGTGCCTGGCAGAGTGACACACACACACACACACACACACACACACACACACACACACACACACACACACACACACACACACACACACACACACACACACACAGGCTAGGAATCTCCGCCCCACCAGTCAGACTTTCACTACATACATGCCTAACTGAGCAAATAAATGACCAATGCACAGAGAAAGAGAGAAGATGGAGGAGAGGAAGAGGGTGTGGAGATGAGGCAGGAGGAGGAGGAGGAGGAGGAGGAGGAGGAGGAGGAGGAGGAGGAGGAGGAGGAGGAGGAGCAAGAAGAGGGCAAGGAAAAGAGAAGAGGAAGAAGAAGAGGAAGAAGAAGAAGAAGAAGAAGAAAAAGATAGATAGATAGATAGACAAGTACATACATAGACATAGAGAGAGAGAGAGAGAGAGAGAGAGAGAGAGAGAGAGAGAGAGAGAGAGAGAGAGAGAGAGAGAGAGAGAACACACACACACACACACACACACACACACACACATAAGGACACAAGGATACTCGAGCTGAATGAATGAGAAAAAAAAAAAACAGCCCAAAACATTTCTACTCAGAAAGACAAAAATAAAAAAAATAAAAAGAAAGATGAAGAGGAGAAGGAAAAGGAAAACAAAAGCAGCATCTGAACCGAATCCTTTGTCCCGTGTACGATCCCTTGCTGAAGGTCAATTTACCTGGGAGGGGCGGGTCAACACGGGGGAGTTTAATTAACCCAGGTAACACGTAAGGTGAGGGAACGTGACGCAACTCTTGTCTCGGTCACTGGAACGCTGCTGGCGGCGGCGGCGGCGGTGGTGGCGGTGGTGGTGGTGGTGGTGATGGTGAGTGAAGGGGTGAGGTGAGTGAAGGGGTGTGGTGATGGTGGCTGTAGTGGTGTTAATAGTGGTGACTGAAAGGATATAGTGGTGGTGGTGATGGTAATGATTCAAGAGGTGTGGTGGTGGTGATGACGGTTGCAGGTGATGATAGTAATGGTAGTGATGACTGAAAGGATATGGTGTAGTGGTGATGATGGTAATGGTAGTGAAGAGTGGCTGCAAACGGTAGAACAACGGTAATAGTGGTGGTGATGACTATGGTGATGATGGTGCTAATGGTGGTGATGAGAGACTGAGGTTCGTGTTATGATGCGTGGTGCGATGCAGTGGAGGGTGTGTGGTGGTGAGGAATGTGTTATGATGGTGTTTCTGTACAAAGAAGAGTGATGAAAGATTAGAGTACGTGGGTAAAGAACATTAGAAACAGGACTGTCACAACATTTAAGGCCATTCTTTGATAAAAACGTACACCATTAAACATACATACATTTACACACACACACACACACACACACACACACACACACACACACACACACACACACACACACACACACACACACACACACACACACACACGTACGTACGTTTCTCTCTCTCTCTCTCTCTCTCTCTCTCTCTCTCTCTCTCTCTCTCTCTCTCTCTCTCTCTCTCTCTCTCTCTCTCTCTCTCTCTCTCTATCTATCTATCTATCTATCTCCCTCTCATCATGTACAAGGACAATGTTAATTACGAAAAAATATGGATTTTTTTTTTTTTTTTTTTTTGGTAATTCCTCAACCTTCACGGCGATGCCAACACATTAAAATTTTCAAAGTAATATGACTGTAAGTTTATTTCTGTCCGCAAAAAAATATATTTATTGTGTGTGTCTGTGTGTGTGTGTGTGTGTGTGTGTGTGTGTGTGTGTGTGTGTGTGTGTGTGTGTGTGTGTGTGTGTGTGTGTGTGTGTGTGTGTGTGTTAGTATCTGTCTGTTTGTCTGTCTGTTTGTTTGTCTATCTGTCTGTCTCTTCTTCTCTATGTTCCTCTGTCCGTCTGTTGTCTGTCTTTCTTTCTGTGTGTCTGTCTGTCTGTTTGTCTGTCTGTCTGTCTGTCTGTCTGTTTTCCAGTCCCTATTTTCTTCACAATTTGCAACACTCCATCACTCACTCACTAGTGATCGTACTCCAAAACGTTCTAGCGTCTAATCTTGACTACGTTTCATTAATATCAGTTAGAATCGTTTGTAGGGACTTTTCGTCATTTTAGTGATAGTGTATCAATCCCTTTGTCTCTTGAATAGAAAAGACACCAGTAAGAACGTGTTTCCGCCTCTCTGTTGGCTTTGAAACCCGTCTTGGTAAGAGATAGAAGGGTTTAGGAATACAGGCTTATGTTTTATTGTTATTTTTATGGTTACTGCTCTTCACTACAAACCTTCCTGTCTTCCCACGGCCACGCTAGTTAAGACTACACATCCCACATCCACCTCTCTAGCGCGGGAGTTAACCAGCATATCCAATTCTTCATCCCTTTCACTAATAAATTCTGGAACAAACCCAATTTGTTTCACTGCCTTTCCGTGACATGGATTCCTTGACGAGAGGATAATAAAGACAGTTCTGCCTCCGCAATCGCTTATTCTGCTTTGGAATTTTTTTATTACTGGCACGATTCGATGCAGCGAGGAAGGGATCTCAAAGGCAAAGGCTTGTATTCATGCTTTGGGCTTTCATCGGAACAACTTCTAAGGATCATTAACATAATCATTCGTGTTCCCATGGGTGTTTTTTTTTTCATCTGATGATGCAGAATCATTAGTAAACTATCACAGGAATCTTGAAAACATCTTGATCTATCACAGGAGTCATGGAAACACCCTTGATGGATTATAAGCCTGTGAAAGTTGACACGATAAGACGACGACACATCTGAGAATACGCGGTGCCAAGTCACGAGGGAGGAGCAGCCGGACATCTGAGGCGCGGCGGGGCACTCAAGGTACACCAGTGTTTGCCAGCGAGCCAAGAGGAGTTAGGGCGACCTTGGCTGTCAGGTCACTACACTACTCACTCTGTAGAGAGAGACGACTGCACTTTGCGGGGCTTTTATCTAAATTATCGTTCCAGTCTTTATGTTGTCTTTCTGTGAAGAAATATATGTATAAATTCGTCTATTTATTTACTTAGTTATTGATTAACTTACTTCTGCTCTAATCAAGCATCTTAATTTCCATCTGCAGTTTTTGTTAAGTATTCACTAACTTTAATCGCTGACTGAATTTTTATCTGAATTTCATCATTAAGAAACAAGTAATATTAACTTTGATGACTTTTGCTGTAACACCCATGAATTTTTATATCTTCCAGAATTGCATACCTCATTAATCAACAGGATATGTAGTAACCACTGTTTCTACAAACTCTGAATCAAATGAAAGCATCGAATACAATGACAATACACTTGGTATTGAGAGGGAAAGACAAATATTATGTTCCCTACTTAATGCGTCAAGCAACACCCCAACCTGTTTGATATTACTCATCCTCTGAAATTTCCTTTTTAGTAATTATTATCCCTTACACTTCTATTCTTAGGGGACAGTCACGACCCCTTCCTCCCACTATCCTTCCCCTCCTCTTTTCCTTCTTCCCTTCCCTCCTCCTTCCCTCCTCCTCCTTCCCTCCTCCCTTTCCTCTCCCCGCCACCTACCTGCTTCAAGCACAAGGAACAAATACTAGTTTGTGCAGCCGGATCCTCGACACCTGGCGAGGCGAGGTACTTTTTGCCGCCCTCCACCCACTGCTACAGCCTCCTCGTAGCGGTGTACGGGAAAAAGAAAATGCTACACACTAAAAAAGAAGGAAACATCTACGTGTCCAATCACAACTATATATATATATATATATATATATATATATATATATATATATATATATATATATATATATATATATATATATATATATATATATATATACATTCCGAACACCATCAACACCACCATAACTACTACATTCACCACTACCACCACCACCACCACCACCACCACCACAGCACGACCACCAATCCCTACACTTTCAACGGTCCTGACTCTCCCGCTGCCTAACCCAGTTTTAGTCCACCTACTCTTACCTATCAGTCCCTCCCTCCCTCCATCTCTCCTCCTCCTCCTCATTCTCCTCCTCCTGCTCCTCCTCACAGTGCCAACAGCGGGCACCCTCCCACACACACTCACCAAACACACTCAACACACTAACCTGCCCCTCACGCACCTGATCCTGATACCAAGAAGTGCAACTAACATTCTTTTTATCAATTCATTTATCATCCTACGTATTTTATTGTTGGTACTTATATTCTCCATTTATCTGTTTATTAATTTATTTACCTGTGTGTTTATTAAAATTTATTCCCTTTCATTTCAGCTTCCCTGGTTATGTTTTATTTAGTTATTTCTTTTCGGTTCATTTGGATTAGTATTTTAGATAACATTGAAATCCCCATTGCTATTCATGCTGATTATTAAGTTATTGTTAACCACACACACACTCTCTCTCTCTCTCTCTCTCTCTCTCTCTCTCTCTCTCTCTCTCTCTCTCTCTCTCTCTCTCTCTCTCTCTCTCTCTCTCTCTCTCTCTCTCTCTCTCTCTCTCTCTCTCTCTCTCTCTCTCTCTCTCTCTCTCTCTCTCTCTCTCTCTCTCTCTCTCTCTCTCTCTCTCTGTCATGCTAACAATAGAGAGGATGCTTCAGAAGGGAAGACAAGAAGAAAGGGAAATAAGGGAGGAGGAATGGGAGTGTTATGGTCAAGGGACGGGAGAGAAAGGAAGATGTGTGAGGAGGAGGAGGAGGAGGAGGAGGAGGAGGAGGAGCTCTGGAGAGATGGGAGGGAAGGAGGAATAGAGGAAAGCAAGCAAGCAAAGAAGGGTGGGGCAGAGAGAGAGAGAGAGAGAGAGAGAGAGAGAGAGAGAGAGAGAGAGAGAGAGAGAGAGAGAGAGAGGGGGGGGAGGGGGAGGAGGCTGAGGTGGAGGGAGTAACAGAAGAAAGAAGGAAAAGATGAAGGAACGAAGGACATATAAAGTTGCAATGTATTTACAACCATTAGGATAAACTCATCCTCTCTCTCTCTCTCTCTCTCTCTCTCTCTCTCTCTCTCTCTCTCTCTCTCTCTCTCTCTCTCTCTCTCTCTCTCTCTCTCTCGTTCTTCTCCATTAACCTTTCTCATCCCTTCCCATCCTCACTCTCCCTCTCTCTCTTTCTTTCTCTCCCTTTCCTTCTTCAGTGCCCGCTAATCCTGCTCCTGCTTCTCTAATCCTCCTCCTCCTCCTCCTCCTCCTCCTCTTCTTCTCCCGGGTAAGGCATTGGGTATGTCGCCATAGCACATGACGCGGCGCCAGGTCCAGCGGGAGTATATAAGGGAGTGTCAGAGTGTGCATGGCATCAGTCTCTCACTACCCTTCGTCCGAGTGAGTAGCCCTTCCTCTCCTCTCTCTCTCTCTCTCTCTCTCTCTCTCTCTCTCTCTGGCTCTCTCTCAGGAAGCATCGAAATTTCCACTACAGTCTCCCCTCCGCACGTAATCTTCCTCCTTATCAGCCTTGAGGCGCATGGTCGTGCTTGCCTCCCCCACAACATACTAATGAAGGAGTTCATTCTGATTCTTCCTTTTGACCCTTCCCTCCCTTCTCTTTCTCTTCACTAACAGAAGCCTCCTGCATTATGTGTCTCCTGCGACCTTCCACTCAAAACGAAATTGTTTGCCTTGTTGATTCTCCACAGGTCAAGGAGAATATCATTTTAATCCTGCCTTTAACTCCTCACTCCCTTCTCTTCTTTATCTCTCTCTGACAGTCTCCCCACTCCCTCACCCTCCCTCACCCTCGTTGCCTCCCAACAGTCTGCTAAAAGCAAGATCTCACTCCCCCTTCCTTCTCTCCCTCTCCCTGACAGAGTCTCTCCACTCCCTCTCTCCTCGCCGCCACTCAAGATGAAGGTCCTCGCCGCGCTGCTGTGCCTTGCCGTCGCCACCTCCGCCAGGATGGCCTACAAGTTCTCAGACGGCTACCTGGACATCCTTGGCGCCGAGCCCGTCCAGAACTTTGACTGCAAGGACCGCAGCTACGGCTACTACGCCGACGTGGCCGCCAGCTGCCAGGTGTTCCACGTGTGCCTGCCCGTAGTGGACGAGGCGGGCCAGCTGCTGGAGACAGCTCACTTCTCCTTCTTCTGTGGCAACGAAACAATATTTGACCAAGAGTCCCTCACGTGCGCCCACCCCGACTACGCCCTCCCCTGCTCTGAGGCTGAGACTTTCTACCAGATCTCCAACGCTGATTTCGGGCGCATCCCTGAGGAAGGATTCGTGCCTGAGGTCAACGTGCTGGCGAGATCCAATATTGGAGTGAATGTTGCTGAGGAAACCCGCAGCGCCTCTGTCACGCCCGTGGAGACTCCTGTAGCTGAAGCCTCTGTTTCCGAGACCGCTGAAGCAGCACTTGACATCCCCGCCAGTGTGCCCGAGACCGCTGAGGTAGAATTGAACATCCCCGCCAGTGTGCCCGAGACCGCTGAGGTAGAATTAAACATCCCCGCCAGTGTGCCCGAGACCGTTGAGGCAGCAGTTGACGCCCCGGCCGCTGCTCCCGAGGTCGCCGAGGCATCGGTTGTCGTTCCCGACAATGTAGCACTTTACTCTGCCGACGAGGATGTCACCGATGTCACCTCCAGCGATGAACCAGGTGAGGTGACTGAGGACAACACTGTGCTATAGATGCCTCGCCGCGCCGAGCCGCTCTCACCACGACTCCCTGATGCTCCGAAACGCTTCAAACGCTTCGCGTCATCTGTGATATTTTTATACTTTCGAATTTTTACTGCAACGTAAATGACAATAAAATAGACTGCTTCTCACCACAGCTTCCTCTGCCCTCCCTGCTGACAGAGAGAGAGAGAGAGAGAGAGAGAGAGAGAGAGAGAGAGAGAGAGAGAGAGAGAGAGAGAGAGAGAGAGAGAATGGAGCACAGTGAGTCACGAGCCTCTGATACAGGCACGAACCGGAGCTGCACCAAAGAGAATAATGTACTGACTCTTCCATCACGCCTCCCTCTTCCTCTCTCCTCCCCTTCTCTAGTTTCTCCATCTTTCTTTCCACCTGCCCCTTCCTCCCTATTCTTCTTTTCCTTTTTTTTCTCCTTCTCCTTAATTCTCTTATATTCTCTCTCATTTTCTGACTGTATCTCTATTTATACTTATCTTTTTTTTCATTTTTCGCCCCTTCACATTTTTTCCTCTTCCTTCTTTCTTTTTAATTCCCTATTTCACTTCATCTCCTTCCCTTTCCTCCCACTTATTATTTTCCTCCATCTCTCATTTCTCCTCTTTCTTCCATTATTTTTCTAAATTCCATCCTTTTCCATTCTCTCTCTCTCTCTCTCTCTCTCTCTCTCTCTCTCTCTCTCTCTCTCTCTCTCTCTCTCTCTCTCTCTCTGTGTGTGTGTGTGTGTGTGTGTGTGTGTGTGTGTGTGTGTGTGTGTGTGTGTCCCATTTCTCTTCTCTACATGTCTCACCTCCCCCTTTCCTCTTTCTTCCTTTCTCTATATCCCCATCTCCCCCCTTTCCCTTTTTCTTTCCCCACTCACCCCGTGCCTCCCTCCCCATCACCACACCCCACCCCCAAGACGATCGTTAGGGAAGGGGGGAACAGGGTGACGAGGCGGGAAGTACACACAACAAAAACAAACATACGAAACAACCAAGAGAAAAACAGACGAGGGAATGAATGTAGCCTTAGAAAAAAAAATATAAAAGTGAAAGTATAAAATGAGGAGGGTATGCACACTGTGAACTTCCATTCCTCAAATAGACAAATGTGTTTTAATGTATGTCGTTAATATGAAATCAAAGGTAAAAAAAAAAAGAAAAGAAAGAAAAGAAAAAAAGAGGAATGAAAATAAACAGGGAAAAAAAGGGATGAAAATAAACAGGGATCATAATAATAAGTGATTTTTTTCTTAATTGCACATTGAGGATTACATAAACCAGTGTCAAAACAAGATATTTAAAAATGAGAGTAGAAAGAGAGGAACTTCAGAGGAATTTCAGACAAAGGATACAAAATATGAGATGAATAAAATATTTCAACAGATTCAATTTCTTTAAACGCAAAAATACAAGAGATAGATAGATAGAT
>NC_087184.1:8257719-8260219 GCF_035594125.1 Scylla paramamosain
TCTCTCTCTCTCTCTCTCTCTCTCTCTCTCTCTCTCTCTCTCTCTCTCTCTCTCTCTCTCTCTCTCTCTCTGTCCTTCTTAACCCATCACATCCTCTCCCTCTCGACCTCTCCCCTCTCCTCTCACTTTCCTCCAAGCGTTCCCCTTCCCCAAACAAGGTGAAAAAAGGTGAAGGAGATGTGGGAGAGTGAGCGAAAGTAGGCAGTGGAGGGAGGGATATAGAAAAGCACGAGGGATGAGAGAAAACAGAAGCCAGTGACGAAATAAATATGAAGAAGCATAAAAAAAAAGGCAGAGTGAAGAGTGAAAAGGGTTAAAGAACAAGAAATGGTAAGAAATGTTTTATGAAGAAATGTAAATGGAGGTTAGGACTGAAGAGGGGAAGGCATAGAGGTTAACAAAGACGTGGAAGAATAAGGATGAGGATCAGAAGGAGGAGGAGGAGGAGGAGGAGGAGGAGGAGATGAAAAAGAAGACGAAGACGAAGAAGAAAGAGAGGAAAGAGAAGAAGAAGAAGAAGAAGAAAGAGAGGAAAGAGGAGAAGAAGAAGAAGAAGAAGAAGAAGAAGAAGAAGAAGAAGAAGAAGAAGAAGAAGAAGAAGAAGAAGAAGAAGGAAGAAAAGAAACGAAGAAAAGCAACAACAACAACAACAACAGAGAGAGAGAGAGAGAGAGAGAGAGAGAGAGAGAGAGAGAGAGAGAGAGAGAGAGAGAGAGAGAGCAACGCACGCTTGAAGACCCCCCCAAAAAAAAAAGAGAAAAATGCTACCCATCTTTACCTGCACTCAGTCACACACACACACACACACACACACACACACACACACACACACACACACACGCAACACCTTCTAGTCATTCTCCCACCTCACCCACGTTCCCTGCCAGTCATCCACACCCATCCACCCACCCACCTACCCACCCACCCACCCACACACACACACACACACACACACACACACACACACACACAGTCCTGAGATGACAGTATGTATATCCACGTTTGAATTGCATTGTTGCATTGAGGTGAAGGCCGGGAGGGAGGGAGGGAGGGAGGAAGGTGGGGAGGGAGGGAGGGAGGGAGGGAGGGAGGAAGAGGAGTATGAAGAGTGATAAGCAGAAATAAAATCTCTTCTTACTCTGTACCCGTAATACAATACACATTACTGTTTACACATATAAGAAGATATAGGTATGATGTATATTAGTAGGCGGTTATTGTGTGTGGAAATAGTATATCCTTAATCAGAGTGTTAATGTTCTTGTTTCTTTCTTATATTTCCCTTCCCTTGTTTTCTTGTGTTTGTGCGTGTGTGTGTATTGGCAATGAAAAAAATGTCATAATATCATAGGAAGTATCACAATAGGCAGTAATAAAAATAAAAGAAAAGGGATCACTAAGCAAACAAACACCAAAGAAACAAAGAAACAAACACCAAACAAACAAACAAACAAGCAAACAAACTAAACGAAACAACGTAATATTCCCACGAACCGTACTGAATGTAACCCTTTCCTCCCTCTCCTTTCCCCTCCCTCCCCCTCCCTCACTGCCCCCTCCCTACCTCCCTCACTCCATCCATTTTCTCTCTCTCTCTCTCTCTCTCTCTCTCTCTCTCTCTCTCTCTCTCTCTCTCTCTCTCTCTCTCTCTCTCTCTCTCTCTCTCTCTCTCTCTCTCTCCATCCCTCCCTCCCTTTCCCTTTTGTCTAGTTCCTTCTCTGCCTTCTCTTCCTTCCCTTCTCTCCATGCCTATTCAAATCCTCTATATTTTCCTCCTATCTTTCTTCCTTTTCTTCCTTCTCCTTCCTCAGTTTCTCTAATTCTAATTCCATCCTAATTCCTTCTTTCCTTCCTTCCATCTCTCTCTCTCTCTCTCTCTCTCTCTCTCTCTCTCTCTCTCTCTCTCTCTCTCTCTCTCTCTCTCTCTCTCTCTCTCTCTCTCTCTCTCTCTCTCTCTCTCTCTCTCTCTCTCTCTCTCTCTCTCTCTCTCTCTACCCCATTTTCACCTTGTCTCTTTCTCCTTCTCATCTTCACCTTCTCCTTCTCTCATGCCCCATCTTCACCTTATCTCTCTCTCTGCCCCATCTTCTTCACCTTCTCTCTCTCTCTCCTTCATTATCATTTCCACGCGCTCGAGAATGAGTCAGACAGATGGACAGACAGATAGATACTTAAGGAGATAATTCAGGAGATAGGAAGGACAGCAGTGACTATTTGGAAGGGAAAAACGAAGATTAAGAAGTTTTTCTAAGCTGTGGTGAAAAAATGTAATTGATGCGTAAATGGATGGTGAGAGAAAAATGACAGACAATAATACGAGGATAAATAAAGAAATGAGTGATTTGAGCGAAAAAAAGTTAAAGATTAAGGTGTTTTTTAAAGATATGCAAATAATATGGTTGGTAAGTAAAAGGAAGGAGATAAGGAAGAAATGATAACAAACAATAATATGAGAAAAAATAACAAAGAGTGATTATTTGAAAAGAAAAAAAAATGAAGG
>NC_087184.1:8262719-8270219 GCF_035594125.1 Scylla paramamosain
AGAGAAGAAAAATAGGAAGAGGAATGAGAGAAGCACAAGAAAGAAAGGACATGCGAGAAGGAAGATAAATAACATGATGATGGTGTAAGAAAAGAAGTAAAGGAGGAGGTGAGAGATGATAACGAGAGCAGAGGAAATTAGAAGGAAAATAAGAAAATGGATCAGGAGGAAAGGAAATGAGAGAAGAGAGGAAAGTGCGCAGGAAATTAGAAAATAAGAATAAACGAAGAAGTGAGAGGAGATAGAGATAAAAAAGAACAAGAGAAAATGAAAAGAGAAACAAGAGAAGGCACAAGAGGAAAAGGAAATGAGAGAAGAACAAGAAAGAAGACTAAAGAGTGGAGGAAATAAGAAAAGATAAATAAAAGAAGAGGCGAGAGATGATAAAAAGCGAGAAACGATAGAGACAAAATAATCAGAAATAAAACAACGGGAGAACACAAGATGGAAAGAAAATGAAAGAAAAACAAGAAAAGACGAATAAAAAAACAGAATAGGTAAGAAAACAGTAAACGAAGAGAGGAGAGGAGACGATAAAAAAAAGACCAAGAAGAATAAAAAAATAGAGAAGAAAAAACAATAGAAAGGCACACGGAGGAAAGGAGGTGAAAGAAGGTGAGAGAGAAGGGCATGGAAGGGGAGTAGAGTGAAGGGCCTACGCGAGGGAAGGGAAGGGAGGGGAGGGGAGGGGAGAGGGAAGGACATGCCTCAACCCGTCATGACCAGCACGGGGGGAGGTATATAAGCGAAGGAAGAACGTTATGCCTTCATCAGTTCATCCCCAGCCATCCCCGAGTGAGTAACGGTGACCTCTCTCTCTCTCTCTCTCTCTCTCTCTCTCTCTCTCTCTCTCTCTCTCTCTCTCTCTCTCTCTCTCTCTCTCTCTCTCACGCTAAATTACACTAGGCAATCTATGCTATTTTTCCTTCCTTCCTTCCTTCCTCCACTATTTCCTTTTCTCCATCTCATCTCCTTTTCCTCATCCTCATTCTTCTCTCTATCTCTTCTCGTTTTCTTCCTTTTCTTTACCTTTCCTTTCTTCGTGCAGTCTCCTCCTACCTCTCCCCTCTTTTCCTTCTCTGCTCCCTATTTCGTTCTCCCCATTTCATCTCCTTTTCCTCATCCTCATCATTCTCTCTATCTCCTCATCTTCTTCCTTTTTCTTTCCCTTTCTCCATCCCCTATTTTCTTCATCCTATCCATAACTTGGCACATTATTATCATTTCTTCCCCTCACATTCCCCTCTCTCTTCCACTTTCCCCTCCTTCTCTCTCTCTCTCTCTCTCTCTCTCTCTCTCTCTCTCTCTCTCTCTCTCTCTCTCTCTCTCTCTCTCTCTCTCTCTCTCTCTCTCTCTCTCTCTCTCTCTCTCTCTCTCTAGAATATCTCACACGCCCTTAGGATCTTCAGAACGTGGAAGTTTTGTTTTGGTGAAAGGGAGAGGATGCTGATTGTGTGTGTGTGTGTGTGTGTGTGTGTGTGTGTGTGTGTGTGTGTGTGTGTGTGTGTGTGTGTGTGTGTGTGTGTGTGTGTGTGTGTGTGTGTGTGCAGGTAATAAGTCTCCTGTGCAGTAATTGGAGATGGAAAAGGTACTGACCAGATGATGAGGGGAGGGAGGAAGAGAAAGGAGAGAGAGAGAGAGAGAGAGAGAGAGAGAGAGAGAGAGAGAGAGAGAGAGAGAGAGAGAGAGAGAGAGAGAGAGAGAGAGAGAGAGAGAGAGAGGAAGAGAAGGCAGGAGGGGAAGTGAAAGGAAAAGGAAGACTAGGAAGAGAAATTATCATAAAAGGAACAAAGCGAAGGTAGATGAAGCTTAGAGCATAACTGAAGGATTGACTGACTGACTGACTGACTGACTGACTGACTGACTGGCTGATTGACTGACTGACTGACTGGCTGGCTGACTGACTGACTGACTGACTGACTGGCTGATTGACTGACTGACTGACTGGCTGACTGACTGACTGACTGACTGACTGGCTGACTGACTGGCTGACTGACTGACTGACTGACTGACTGACTGACTGACTGACTGACTGGCTGATTGACTAATTGGCTGACTGACTGACTGACTGACTGACTGACTGACTGACTGACTGACTGACTGAAAGTAGGGAGAAAGGAAGGGAAGAAGGAGGAGGACCTAAGAGAAACTAAACCAGTGAAGGAGATGACATAAAAAAAGCATGACTAACAAGTTGACTGATTGATTACTTAAATAAATGAAAGAAGTAAGGAAACAAAGACTCGGTAACTTTAAAAATCCACTAAGGCGATTAGTCATGTAGTTTTCTCAATCCCTGAAGACAAAAAAAGAAAATGGGACTCTAATAACACTTTTTGGCACTGTGGGAAGTCACATTAAAAGGAGGAGGAGTTCATTATTGGCACACTAAAAAAAGAAATGTTTTATGAGTGCCAAAGGGTGTTTGTTAATCATGTGATACTAAAGATATTAAGTGATAAATGGCCTTGTTATTTTGGCACTAAAGGGGAAAGTAGCATTAAAAGGAAGGAGAACGCCTCATCATCTTTACCTTCTTATTGGCACATTAACGTAAGCAAGCAAGTCCAATGGGAGTGCCAAGAGGTGTTATTCATCTGACATTAAAATTTAAAAGAGTGCCAGAATGCCTTGTTACCTTTGGCACTAAGGAGAAAGTGGCATTAAAAGGAAGCAGAGTGCCACATGATCTTCACCTCCTTATTGGTTCATTAAAGCGTATTGGGAGTGCCAAAAGGTGTCATTCATCTGGCACTAAATTTGTAAAGAGTGCCTCGTTATTTTTGGCACTGAGGAGGTAATATCATATCATCCTTAGCTCCTCGTTGCCAAGTTTATTCAGAGTGCCAGATGGCTTTTTCATCTGGCACTAAATACATAAAGAGTGCCAACTAGAGATGACCAAATGTCCTTATCTTGGCACTGTGGGAGAAAAAAATAACGCCACATTATCCTCAGCTGCTTAACACAAGTCTATTAAAAGATCTAGAGAGTTTTGATCACTTGGTACTAAAGAAACAGAGTGCCAGGAGTGCCAATAATACAGAGTGCCAAATGGACTTGTTATCTTTGGCAATGAAGGAAGAAGCGCATCACTAACAGAGGAGAAGGAAATGCCTGATGGTAGAGATAATGAAGAAGGAAGTGGAGAGAAAGAGGAAGAAGTAAAGGGAGGAAGAATCGGTTACGGAAGTAGGATGGAGGAGGAAGCAAGCAGGAAACAAACTAGAGAAGAGAATGAAAGTATGCGATAAGAAGAGAGTGAGGAAGATTTACCTTATGAAGGAGGAAATGTAGGAAAGAGAGGAAAGAGGAAATAGGAGGAAAATAAAATAAAATTAAAGAATGAAATGAGAAGTTGGTAGAAGAAGTACCATATGAGAAAGAGAGAGGAAGTATTACGAGGAGAGAGGAAAAGAAAGTAGGAAGAAATAAGAAAAGAGAATGAAAGAATGAAATAGAGGATAGAGATAAAAAAAAAAACGAAGAGGAAGGAGAGGAACGAGATGGAAAAGGGAAAGGAAGAGTAAGGAAGGATTAATCACGAAGAAGCATGAAAAGAAAGAATGCAGGAAGGAAGCAGATGATGATAATGAGAGAATTAAATGAGGAGCAAAAGGTTAATAAGAAGTAACATTTTTGGCGCCATAGAAAACGAGCCTTTCACTGAGAGAAGAATAGGAGTGATAAAGGGAGGAATAGAAACAGGCTGGAATGAAGACTAGATGAATAAAAAGAAGGCATGGAAAGAGAATGAGAGAAAGGAATATAAAAAAATAATAATAAAATAAATGAAAAAGAAAAAAGATAAAGAGAGGAACTGAATAGAAAAAAAAATATATATATATATATGGAATTAAGAAGAATGATAAAGACAGGAATAGGAATAGATTGGAATGAAGAGAAGGGGAGGAAACGGAAGTAATAAAGTCAGGAACAGAAAGAGACTGGAATAAACACTAAATTAATGAATAAAAGACTAAATAAAAGGAAGTATTCAAAACAGGAATAGAAACAGACGAAAACAAACATAAATTTCATAAGATCTGAGGAAAAGGAAGTAATAAAGAGAGAAATACGAAGAAGAAGACGAGAATAAAAAGCAGAATAGTTATATACATCAGAAGAAATAAGAAAGAGAGGAAAAGAATGATGAAAACTCGAACATATGATAACAAAATATAGAGAGACAGAGACGGAGAGAGAAACAGCAAAGGCTCCAACAGCTACCTTGCGGAACTCCAAATGTGGACACAAGAGTAGCCAGGGAAAGGTGAGGAAAACGGTGCATGCAAAAAAAAAAAAAAAAAAAAAAAAGTAAGGAAGGAAAAAACAGTGACAGTGTTTCTATTTGGCTTTTTTCTGTCCATCTTCCCACGACTGCGGCACATAAAAGGCTATTTTTCTCTTTTCTTTTCTTTCCTTTTCCTTTCTTCCTTCACTCTGGGCCCGTCTTTTGTTTAGCAGATTTAGGCTTTATATTTATGTGGGTATACTTTCACTTGGTGGGCATTGCATCAGTATGGTCTTCTATCTTTCTTTTTTTAACGCTCTCTCTCTCTCTCTCTCTCTCTCTCTCTCTCTCTCTCTCTCTCTCTCTCTCTCTCTCTCTCTCTCTCTCTCTCTCTCTCTCTCCGTCAGTTTCTACCTCTGTTAATTTTTCTGATTCTTCCTTTCTCTTCTTTCATTTTTCCCTTCTTTCTTCACAATTTCTTTCTTTTCATTGTTTTCCTCTCTCTCTCTCTCTCTCTCTCTCTCTCTCTCTCTCTCTCTCTCTCTCTCTCTCTCTCTCTCTCTCTCTCTCTCTCTCTCTCTGCTCCAGCCCGGCCTCTTCAGTGTAAACAGGGCGAGGGTCTGTGTTCCCGGCGTGCCTCAGGGGGACAATAGGGGCCGTCATGGGACTCACCGGGCATCGCTGTACCTTTAATACACGCTTGCAAACAGGAATGACACGGGAGTGAAAGTAAACAGTAATAAGAAAAAAAAAGAAGAGAAAGGGTGATGCAGTATAGCAGGCAAGAAGTTTTCACACACACGCACATACATACACACAAACACACACACATACGAAATGAAAGATGTACAAACACACACACACACACACACACACACACACACACACACACACACAGTAAAATAAAAGCTCTGTCAAACAAAACAAACCAGAAAAAAGCCCTCTTCCCTTCGCCTCACTCCCTCCATCTCTATCTCTCTCCCTCTCCCTCTCCCTCTCCCTCTCTCCCCTCGGCCACTACAGCCTCGGCCTCAACTCACAAAGGAACAACAAACGCTCTCCACTCCCCCTCCAGCAGAAGGCGCAGGTGTTTGCCAAGCTGCCCCTTAAAAGTCTGCTGCAGAAAGATCTCAATTAAGGGGCGGTCTTAACTCCTTCCTTTCTCTCCCTTTCCCCCAACAAAGGTCCTGTTACTCTCACACGATGAAGATGTTTGCTTTGCTATTCCTGAAAAGTCTGCCGAAAGAAAGATCTCAGTTTAGCCCTGCATTTGATCTCCCTCCATTCTATCTCTTCAGCCTGACAGTCTCCCCACTCCCTCACCCTCCCTCACCCTCGCTGCCTCCCAACAGTCAGCTAAAAAGAAATATCTTACTCCCCCTTCCTTCTCTCCCTCTCCCTGACAGAGTCTCCCCACTCCCTCTCTCCTCGCCGCCACTCAAGATGAAGGTCCTCGCCGCACTGTTGTGCCTGGCCGCCGCCGCCTCCGCCAGGATGGCCTACAGGTTCTCAGACGGCTACCTGGACATCCTTGGCGCCGAGCCCGTCCAGAATTTTGACTGCACGGGCCGTAACTATGGCTACTATGCCGACGTGGCCGCCAGCTGCCAGGTGTTCCACGTGTGCCTGCCCATTCCTGACGAGACGGGTGAGGTGACGGACATGGCGCACTTCTCCTTCTTCTGCGGCAACGGCACAGTGTTCAACCAGGAGTCCCTCACGTGCGCCCACCCTGACTACGCCTTCCCCTGCGCCGAGGCTGAGACTCTCTACGAGCTTACCAACGGAGACTTCGGCCGCATCCCAGACAACGCCGTGTGATAGGCACTCCTCATGTCCCCCTCCCTCCCCTCCCGCCTGTGCTGTCCCTCGCGTCTCCCAGTGTCCACCGCTCAGACAACCTATAATAAAGACCTATTTTTTATGTACCTGTGCCGTTTTCTCCGTTCCCACACTCATTATCTTTATCATTTCATCGTAATTTTCTTTTTCTTTCTTTATCTCTCTCTTTCTCATCTACCTGTCTTTCTCCTCCTCCTCCTCCTCCTCCTCCTCTTCCTCCGTAAAAAAAAAAGGTCTCATCTTCAACAGGTAATCCTCACATGTAAACACCGGAAAGGTATTGAAGCATGAGAGAGAGAGAGAGAGAGAGAGAGAGAGAGAGAGAGAGAGAGAGAGTAGAGCAGTGTAGCAGTATAACAGTTTTCAATTTTCGTGACAGAAACATTCCACACTTTCACTTCGTCTATTCCGATGGTAGGTAATTACTCTCTCTCTCTCTCTCTCTCTCTCTCTCTCTCTCTCTCTCTCTCTCTCTCTCTCTCTCTCTCTCTCTCTCTCTCTCTCTCTCTCTCTGTGTGTGTGTGTGTGTGTGTGTGTGTGTGTGTATGTGTGTGTGTGTAGTGAGAACAGGAACTCTGAATTCTTTACATCATACAAAAAAGAAAGAAGAGACACAGAAAGAATTAACGTAAACCAAGACACAAAAGGAGAAGGAAAGAAGAAAGAAGGGAAAAAACAAACACTGAATAAAAGAAGGCGGGAATGAAAGGAAGAAGTGACAAAGGCAAGAAAACTGGAGCTGGGATAACAAAGCGAGAGAGAGAGAGAGAGAGAGAGAGAGAGAGAGAGAGAGAGAGAGAGAGAGAGAGAGAGAGAGGCAACACGCGACATTGGATGAAGGAGATGAAAGAGAAACATCAAGTAAAATGAGGGAAGTAGAAGACACACTGAAAAACAGAAAAGAGAACAAGGAAAAGAAGAAAGAAAGAGAAGGGGAAGGAGATAAAGAAGGCCGTAGATGGAAAGAAAATGAGATCAGGGGTTCTCTCTCTCTCTCTCTCTCTCTCTCTCTCTCTCTCTCTCTCTCTCTCTCTCTCTCTCTCTCTCTCTCTCTCTCTCTCTCTCTCTCTCTCTCTCTCTCTCTCTCTCTCTCTCTCTCTCTCTCTCTCTCTCTCTCTCATTCTAATCTTCGGTCATGTCGCAGCTTCCTTTATTGTTCTTTTTTTTATCTTCTTTTCCTTCTACTCCTCCTTCTCCTCCTCCTCCTTCTCCTTACCCTCCTTCTCCTCCTCTTCCTATTCCTCCTCTTTATAATTATCCTTCTCCTTATCCTCCTAATCCTCCTCCTCCTCCTCCTCCTCCTCCTCCTGCTCTCAATCGCAGCAGGAAGGAGTGTTGGGTGGGGAGATGCCTTCGCCATTACTATCCTATCTGGTCACATTAGATTAGATACTGTGTCTCTTCCCAAACATCCTTGTAAGAAA
>NC_087184.1:8275219-8320219 GCF_035594125.1 Scylla paramamosain
TCTCTCTCTCTCTCTCTCTCTCTCTCTCTCTCTCTCTCTCTCTCTCTCTCTCTCTCTCTCTCTCTCTCTCTCTCTCTCTTTCTTTCTCTCTCTCTCTTTAATCTGCAGGTTCGTGTTGTTGTTGAATTAAGTTGCAAATGTCACATCGTCCATCAGCAGTCCCAGAATAACGCCGCCATTGGTTGTTAAGCACGTGACGTCACTAATGGCTACGTGACAAGTGTGTGTGTGTGTGTGTGTGTGTGTGTGTGTGTGTGTGTGTGTGTGTGTGTGTGTGTGTGTGTGTGTGTGGTATAAGTGCTGTCTTCCTTAACGATTTCTTTCTGTTTGTTGACTTCACTTGCTATTTTCACTACACTTACAACCTGCTACCTACTATCCTCATATTTTTCATGTACTGAACCCACCGTTACAAAGACTACACTCCCGACCAGCAACTGAACACAACCTGGCAATACAAAGGTCAACACTCACCCTGCAGGACTCCAAGGTGAGCGGTCAGTGCAGCCAGCGTGAGGAGACGTCTGGGTGGTGCTGGAAGAGAAGGATCTGCTGTAGTGTTAGGTGGACGAGGGAAATGAGGAGGGTAAATAAGAAATGAGGTTGTCGTTAGGTTAGGTTACGAGATGAACGAAAGAAGTGGGGAGGGTAAATAGCGAATGGGATTGTGGTTAGGCTCGATTAGTTTAGGAGATGGGCGACAGAAATGAGGGAAGTTAATTAGGGAACGAGGTTGTGGATAGATAGGTTAGGAGACGGACGAAAGAAATGCAGCAGAGGGTAAATGCGGAATACTATTATGTAGTGCAGATAGAATTAGGTTATGGTTACGTTAGGTTAGGAGAAGGACCAGACAAATGGGGGAGGGAACAAGCAGGAAATACTACTGTGAACTGTGACAAGCAATGTGTAGGATTACTTTTATACCTTTCTGCACTCAGCAATAAACCGGAACAGTGTACAGGGCGAAAGGCTGGCGTCACCTGACTCCACCACAGGACACTAGTCAACCGATCGCTTCTTGCTGTAATAGCTTCATAAAACACTATGAAGCTTTAAGGTGATATTTATACACAACACCTCATGTCACCCTCCTGTGCCCTCTGTATTCTCACCTAATGACATACGCACATTTCACTCACACAACCACTCTCTCTCTCTCTCTCTCTCTCTCTCTCTCTCTCTCTCTCTCTCTCTCTCTCTCTCTCTCTCTCTCTCTCTCTCTCTCTCTGTCTCTCTCTCTTTCTCACGGAATCAATGGCACCATGCACACAGTGGCTGATTGTCGCCTTGTCATTAAAATATTTCGTCCCTCCGCTGCTCGGACACACGTGGTTTATCTTTATATACCTGGCTATATCATACACAAGAAATGAGCGCCTCCTCCTCCTCCTCCTCCTCCTCCTTCTCCACGTCTATTTTCTTATCCTTTTTTGATGTCCCTTTGCATGACAAACAGCAGTACTTGTATCTGTACTCACGCACCACGAGGCAGAGGTCCAGAAGTGTGAGAGAGCTGGGACAGAACAAGCGTTGGTTGTGATGTGAGGGAGGTGCGCTCTAAGGGTGCAAGGACTGTGCTGGATTTAAAGAGACGGGTTACTAGGCCTTCTAATACAGGGAGGTTCAGGTACGTATCCTTGTATCCTTTTGATCTGGCAGGACTGTACAGTCGCGGCCAGAAGACTTCTAACCCGACGCTCTCAATTCCACTATGTTTAGCGCAGTGATTCTCAAACTGTGCGCCGCCTCGCAGAAATGCACCGCGACTATTCCCCAAGTGCGCCGCGCAGTTTTCATGGATAGGTATACAGTACACTGGCTGTGCAGTCAAAGTCCAAGATACATCATCAGTGCACCAATAAGCAACAAAGTTTGAGAACCTCTGGTTTAGCGTCTTCCTTCAGTCTCCCGGCCTCTCATCTCCTTGGAACCTCTCACTTCTCGGGCCTTGCAAGGTGGCAGGCAGCACATCGGAGGACTTACGGCTGAGACGACACGGCTAAATTAGTGGAAAAGAGTACGGCACGTGGACATCTACCATCACTCTGTCAGCATGGAAGTGAACAAAACCAGTCAATGATCCTCGCGATGCAGCACATCCCGTCCTGGGGCTCGTATTCCTTCAGCTTCCATAAGGAATATTTTCCAAAGTTTATAGAGATGCGTTTATGGGTTTTTAGGAGTGGTTTTCCTACTGACAATGTAGAACCCTTATTCAACTACAACCAGAACCCTGAAAACGCCCTTGAAAACCTCACCAACCTCCACTACAAGGTTTCAGAAGCGGTTATCTTTCAATGGAGTCACACGCGTACACTGCACGCCACTTCTTCCCCAACCTTCTTTTCCTTTCCATATTCTCTCCTAATGATTAAAAGTCATATATATATATATATATATATATATATATATATATATATATATATATATATATATATATATATATATATATATATATATATATATATATATATATATATATATATATATATATATATATATATTATATATATATATATATATATGAAACATAAATATTCAGCATAGGGCGGTAATTGTGCATAAAGAAAGTAATAAATACAGACAAAGATACGGAGATTATCAAGAATCCGCCTGTCAAAATAACGGACCCTAAGAGGACCAGCCACCCCAGTGCCACTTGAGACGAGTTGTCTTGACTACCCTACCGTAACAATGCCGAACTGAACCTCGCCTAGTTCAATCTAATTATTACCTATTTGAACCTAACGTAACTTTATCTAGTCTAGTTTAATCTAACCTAACCTTAGCTAACCTAACATAATTTTGCGTAGAGTAACTAACATAAGAACGTAAGAACTTACCATGGTATAACTTAACTTAATATACCCAACTTTACGAACTTATCATAGACATAACTTTCCCCATTCCAACTTAACAATCTACCTTAGATTAATCTCGCTTAGCCTAACTTTAGCCATCCTAACTTAACCTATATTATACTAATCCAGCTTGACCAACTTTACCTATCCTCACTAAACCTATCCTAGACTAACCTACCTTAACTTATATTTTACCATCTTAACTTGACCTATCCTACAATACCTAATCTAACTCAACCAAACATCACTTTACCTACCTCAACATAAGCTTTCCTAAATTTTCCCTAATCTAATTTACTATGACATCTGGTGTAACTTAATGTACCCTAACTTACCATAACTAACCTAACCTAACGAAACGTAAGCTAATCTAACACAGCACGTAACATACGTAACATAACGTAACCTGACCTTTTTCCGTATATAATCCAATATATATATATATATATATATATATATATATATATATATATATATATATATATATATATATATATATATATATATATATATATATATATATATATATATATATTTATTTATTTTTTTTTTTTATGTAAGAAGAAATCTGGTCAAAAATAAATAAATAAAAAGTCTCACTGAAAGCGCCAGTCACACATGGAAACTAAGCCAGCGCTCAGATTCGCATCACGAAACTTCTTTCCATTGCAGATAACACGGGGCGCGGCAGAGACGACACCCGACACCCTCACACACCTGAACCCCACCATGATGAGAGTGGCCGTGGTGGTGGTGGTGGTGGTGGTGAAGGTGGTGGTGAGTGAGGACAGCGCCGTCCCACTATCACCAGCACCACCACCATCACCTCCAGACTCAGAACCACTAACCGTCCCAGAAACTCAACACCCAGACAAGATGATAGTGAGGAGAGGCTGGGCTATCCCACAGGACGCCCAGGACATGACCCCTACTATCCTTCGCAGCGCATGTAAGGAGGCACACACACACACACACACACACACACACACACACACACACACACACACAGTGGAGGAGAGACGAAACGAAAAAAGAGATAACAGAAAAAAGAAAAGTATATGTAGATGCGCTATTGCTGATTTGTAGCAATGGCGGGGGTGGTGGGCGGTTAGAGACAAAGAGGCGCTTTATAGCAGGGCAGGAGCTTTAAATGCTTAACGGTGTTGGTAAAGAACACGGGAAAACTCTCCAGAAGCTTTAAACACAAAACACTGAGACAATGAACAAAACAGTTGAAACATTGAGACAAACACAACAGTAGAGGACTTGTATCAGTCAAGAAGCCCAGTGACAAGAGGACACATCAAGAATACTAACAGGCCAGGAGGAGATAAGAACGTGCGGGGTTACAGCTTCCAGAAAGGAGCAGCGGATCAATGCCGTGCGTTACCAGAGGCAGCGTGTGGTGTCTGCAGATTGAAAGGAACCTTATGATTTGGCTTTAAAAAGAAGACTCAGTCCTACAAGAGCACACACACACACACACACACACACACACACATAGTAAGGAACATGGAAATGTCTTTAACATTGACAAAATAATTCAGCATGATAAGTCTGAATTTGTTATAAGCGACATTACTAAAACTCACAGGAACTACACTTGAAATTTCTCTCTCTCTCTCTCTCTCTCTCTCTCTCTCTCTCTCTCTCTCTCTCTCTCTCTCTCTCTCTCTCTCCATCTCCCCTCCCCACCACTAGGTTCCTGCAAATCGCGCTGCCTCGTGTACCCGCCCTGCGCCGCCTGGGCTGCAGTCCCACTCGGCGAGGACTCGGTCAACTGCACCACCACCACCGCCGCCCCGGACACGATGACGCTGGAGAGCAACGCGGAGAGTCTGTACGGCTTCAAGATTGGTGAGAGAGAGAGAGAGAGAGAGAGAGAGAGAGAGAGAGAGAGAGAGAGAGAGAGAGAGAGAGAGAGAGAGAGAGAGAGACTAACTTGTTGATTCCGTAACTGACTAACTTGCTGACTAATCACTTCACTACCTGCTTGAATGATTACTTAACTGACTGACTCACCGACTGATCCCTCCCCGCCAGGCAAACTTAACAGCCTCACTGGGGTTCTCGAGGACGCAGACGGCACAGTGTACATCAAGCCACACAAGCAAATACAATTCCAAATGGCTAAGGATTACTGCGCCAAAATTCCAGGGTTTAATCTCATCATGCTGAAGACTGAACGCCACTTCTCCCTCCTGCCTTTCTTCAGCAGAATCACCTCCCGTAAGTATTATTTCTCTCTCTCTCTCTCTCTCTCTCTCTCTCTCTCTCTCTCTCTCTCTCTCTCTCTCTCTCTCTCTCTCTCTCTCTCTCTCTCACACACACCGTGTGTGTGTGTGTGTGTGTGTGTGTGTGTGTGTGTGTGTGTGTGTAAATTCCATGTACTTCTATTATGTCCAAATCAACAACAACAAAAATAGTCACATATCACCCTCCATCTCTCCTTTCCTCCACCCATTACGCCCCGCCCCTTCCCTCCATGCTTCAGAGGGCTTCATCAACCTGCAGACGACAGAGTCAGGAGACCTTCAGTGGGGCGACGGTTCCTTCATGACCGAGAAGGAAATCGAAGCCTACTATGGAGGACAGACAAAATATCGCTTCAACCAAATCTATCAAAACAAGATTAAGTCCCTTGCCTCAGAGTTCTCACTGCGTCACTTCTTTTGCCAGGGCAGGACCCGCGGCACTTGGTGAGGCGGAGGCACACATAGGTAGGCAGACTGATGAAGACACAGCGGATCATACAGACAGACAGGCAGACTGATGGAAGCACAAGCAAATGATACAGATGGACAGAATGACAGAGACGTGGACAAACTGGTGGAGACATAAGAAGACCAGACAGACAGACAAACAGATCGACAGGCAGATACGGAGGTAGCCCAAGGTGATACAGCCAAAATGGAACATCCAAAATCTGAGAACCATTCTGAAACTCATGTAGTTATGAGTCAGTTTATTTACAACGTCTCCTTACTCTTAACGAAACAAATAAACATATGGAAGGGAAAGAAATGCATACCGGATACTTTATTTCCTCACCATTGTTGTTGAAGGTTCTACATGTAAGACAGAGAGGAAAAGAAATCTATCCTGACACGGCGTAGGTTGGGTTCCCTCCACACGCTGAGCACACGGCGACAAAATTTATACACACATTTCTTACTACTGAAGTTAATTGTTTAACTGGAATACGACAAAAAAAATAAATAAATAAATAAGTAAATAAATAAATAAATAAATAAATAAAATAAAGAAACGAAAAGAAAAAGAAAAGAATAAAAAATGAAAATAATTAAATAAATAAATAAATAACCAAAATACTAAACATTACCAGCAAATTATATCGAGGAAAAAACAACAGTGCACGTCTACATGTTTTGAACTCAGAATATAAAAGCAGCAACCACACATTCCGAAGACCCGTTGTGCACCATTCCGTTACACTGCCACGATCGACACCTCTCCCCTCAGCGTGTCACATCGGAGTCAGCCAGCCAGTCCTGAGAGGCGTGTGGTGGCAAAGTGGTGGACAGACACACACTTTATTGACCTCAAGTTACACGTGACAAGTTCTGTGTGGCAAAGCGTACAAATTACCTCCATTTTATTTCAACACTGTAACTTGTGACCTAACTTTATTAGTACAAAACTGGGCGGCGCAGCACGTGTCTGGCTCGCGTGTTCTCTACTGCCACGAAAACAACGAAAAGAACATTTAGTTATATAAAGAAACCATAAACTCCAACAGGTTCCATCACCACAACACATCTGCAAAGAGACCCACACTAGCACTTCAAGGCGCCGCAACACACCAATAAACACGATTCGGAGAACCCTGCTGCGCCCCTGTGACACGCTAAACACCAGTACACAAGCAGGCAGGTCTTGCCAGGCCGGGATGAAGCAGGAATGACTCAGTTAATGTCCCCCTTCACTGCTGTGGTCATCCTCTGTTAACATTCAGAACACTTGCACAGAAGGAAAGAGAGAATATGTTAATTTGTCTTTCGTAGGTTACAGAACTGTTCACAGAAAGGAAAGAGAGAATTGGAGGTTAAGTTTGTCTTTTTAAGGCTACAGAAATGTTAAAGAGACTGTCGTGCAGAAATAAAAGTCTAAAATTTGTAGGTGATTATGGTAAAGATTATGTAGAAGAGAAAGAGCCACGCCAAGCGATGCACCACCCTGCTTCATTTTCTCCCTCTACTGCTGGACTGCTACGCCTGCTGCCACTGCCTCACCTCCGAGCCGGGTGTGCTATGCTGCCTTCCTGGTGAAGTACACAATGCTGTCCAGGGTGATGTTAGTCACAGTGAGCGTGGCGGGGCCTGCAGCCACCAGCCCCGTGCTCGCCTGCTGCCACTCCCCCGGGGGCAGCACCACGTCCAGGGTGGCGGCGCCGGCTGTCACCACGGGCGCCACCAGCAGGTCATCACCAACCAGGAATTCTGGTGGCGGAGGAATACGATTGTGAAATTAAGATGCTTTGCACTGCATCACTGTCATCATCATCAGCAACACAGTGCGGGAGCAGGAAAAGCTGTCAGGAGGAAGGAGGGAAGGACTCACGCTGGTCTGCGGTGAGACACTCCTCCAGGGTGGGGCACAACCACCAGGTGGGGCGCATCATGGGGGCCACGGAGGTGGTGGCCTCCTGTGCCAGGTTGAGCAGTAGCGGCGTGTACTGGGTGTGCAGGCGCGTCACCTCCCGGCACAGCTCCGTCACCTGCATGAGACACACGAGGAATTAGGACCGTGTCCCTAAACACTTCGTTAGCTTATCTCTTACATTTAAGAGTTTGTAAAGGAAACTACTATAGGAAAACTATAAGTGTACCCAACATCGATCATGGCTGACTCCAGACACCTTCCTCGGTGTTTACAAGCATCAGTCATTATATCATACGCTGTAATAAACCCACCACGTGCCGCAATGACACGGCTGCCTCACCTCCTTGTCGTAGTTCCAGGGCAGGATGGAGAACTGCAGGGCGGGCATGAAGGCGTTGGCTTGTGCCCACCTCACGAACAGCTCCTTGCCGGGACGCAGCCCATACGCGTTGCCGCCTATCATGTCTGGCAGCACGAAGGGATACCCGAGGAGGCCTGGCGATGAGGAGCAATGAGGCGTGAGTCTTAATCTGTCCTTACCGTGGCATTTGTCCTGCAGCAAATCAAAGCCAGCAAGAGAACACAGCACTGGAGGCAGTAGGAGGCACATTATGGTCAGCTTTTTGAGAGACAGGCCAAGACTAACCAAAGTGGAGCAGCGATGGCACGAGCGTCTTGAGGCCATTGTAGTAACCCCAGGTGGAGTACTTGTCGAGCATCCTGACGAAGATAGGGAAGCGCTGGGAGCCTCGGCCGACTCTCGTCTCCACCATGTCCCCGAACTGCGCCACTGCCTCCACGTACCTGCCACCAGACACTTCCTCAGGCTACATTTCAAACCTAAGCTAACCAAACCAAACCTAACCGCAACCTCAGACCCACCATAACCTAACCTAACCACGACCACCATTCACCTGATCTTTGCTCCTGAAGACTCAAATGACGCGCACTGTTGGCTTATCTGATCTATGAAAACTGAACATCTGTGTTACCCTGCGTTGCTTGGTATCGGAGTCGACTATTATCTTTCTCGATAATCATCACTCACAACATCCTTGTGCAAGTGGGTTATCAAAGTTAGTCTGGCGTGTTGTGATTTATTTAGAAAAATAAATTGTCTTACAGCTCAACAACAGTGTACTTCTATACTACTCAGTCACACGACTAAGATTATTAGCAAAGTTTTTAAGACTTGTGTCTTGGTCAGAGTCTAAGTCTATGAGTAACTCGTGACAGAGCGACACGGGTTGTGCGTCTGTACTATCTTAGTGTCTGTCTGCTACTGACGCTAAAAGTGACTTGAGGATTGTCCGAGAGGTGCCTAGGCATACGTCATAGATTTCCATAGCCAATAATATCAATAATATCACTGAAACTCAGGTGTCTGAGGCAACTGACAGTAGCCCCTTTTCTGTTCCCTCCTACTTTCTCTAGCCTCATTTTCGATCCAAAGCTGGATGCTGCGTTTATGTGCGCAATGACTTAACCTGCTCTCATGCCCACGCTCTTGAATCTTCCGAGTTTTCCACCATCTGGCTACGACTACAGAGTCACTCTCAAACTAAATTTATCTGTGCTGTATACCTCTCACCTAACTCCTCTGACTATAAGAAATTCTTTGACTACTTAACTTCCAAAGTGGAGCACATTCTGACTCTTTCCTTTTGCAGAGATCTCCATTCTTGGAGACTTCAATGTTCACCACCAGCTTTGGCCTCCCTCTCCCTTCACTGACCATCCTGGTGAACTAGCCTACAACTTTGCTATCCTCCACGACCTAGAGCAATTGGTGCAACACACTACTCGCATTCCTGACCACCCAAAATTCTTGACCTTTTCCTGACCTCTAATCCTTCTGCTTATGCTGTCATCCTTTCTTCTCCATTGGGCTTCTCCGATCACAATCTCATATCTGTATTTTGTCCTATCGCTCCAATCCCTCCTCAGGATCCCCCTAAGCGAAGGTACCTCTGGCGTTTTGCCTCTGCTAGTTGAGGGGACCTGAGGAGGAATTTTGCTTATTTTCCGTGGAATGACTACTGCTTCCGTGTCAGGGATCCGTCTTTGTGTGCTGAGCACATGACAGAGGTGATAGTGTCTGGCATGGAGGCGTACATTCCTCACTCCTTTTCTCGTCCTAAACCTTCTAAACGTTGGTTTAACACAGCTTGTTCTCGTGCTATACATGGTAGAGAGGTGGACCACAAAAGGTACTTAAGCCTTCCATCACCAGAGTCTCATGCACTTTATATTTCTGCCCGGAACCATGCCAAGTCTGTTCTCCAACTAGCTAAAAACTCCTTCATTAACAGAAAGCGTCAAAACCTTTCAAGATCTAACTCCCCTCGTGACTTCTGGCATCTAGCCAAAAATATCTCCAATAACTTTGCTTCTTCTTCTTCTTTCCCTCCTCTATTTCAACCAGACGGCACCACTGCTATCACATCTATTCCTGAAGCTGAACTCTTCTCACAGACCTTTCGTAAAAACTCTACCTTGGACGATTCTGGGTTTTGTTCCTCCTTCTCCTCCATTCTCTGACTACTTCATGCCACCTATTAAAATTCTTCGCAATGATGTTTTCCATGCCCTCGCTGGCCTAAACCCTCGGAAGGCTTATGGACCTGATGGGGTCCCTCCTATTGTTCTCTGAAACTGAGCCTCTGTGCTTGCATCTTGCCTAGTCAAACTCTTTCAGCTCTGTCTGTCAACATCTACCTTTCCTTCTTGCTGGAAGTTTGCCTACATTCAACCTGTTCCTAAAAAGGGTGACCGTTCTAATCTCTCAAACTACCGTCTTATTGCTTTAATTTCTTGCCTATCTAAAGTTTTTTAATCTATCCTCAACAGGAAGATTCTTAAACATCTATCACTTCACAACCTTCTATCTGATCGCCAGTATGGGCTCCGTCAAGGCCGCTCTACTGGTGATCTTCTGGCTTTCTTTACTGAGTCTTGGTCATCCTCTTTTAGAGATTTTGGTGAAACTTTTGCTGTTGCCTTGGACATATCAAAAGCTTTTGATAGAGTCTGGCACAAAGCTTTGATTTCCAAACTACCCTCCTACGGCTTCTATCATTTTCTCTGTAACTTCATCTCAAGTTTCCGTTCTGACCGTTCTATTGCTGCTGTGGTAGATGGCCACTGCTCTTCTCCTAAATCTATTAACAGTGGTGTTCCTCAGGGTTCTGTCCTGTCATCCACTCTCTTTTTATTATTCATTAATGATCTTCTAAACCAGACTTCTTGTTCTATCCACTCCTACGCTGATGATACTACCCTGCACTTTTCCCTGTCTTTTCATAGACGTCTAACCCTTCAGGAGGTAAACATTTCACGCAGGGAAGTCACAGAACGCTTGACTTCTGACCTTTCAAAATTTCTGATTGCGGCAGAGCAAACTTGGTATTGTTCAATGCCTCAAAAACTCAATTCCTCTATCTATCAACTCGATACAACCTTCCAAACTACTATCCTCTCTTCTTCATTGACACTCAACTGTCCCCCTCTTCTACACTGAACATCCTAGGTCTGTCCTTTACTTATAATATGAACTGGAAACTTCACATCTCATCTCTAGCTAAAAGAGATTCTATGAAGTTAGGTGTTCTGAGACGTCACCGCCAGTTTTTCTCACCCCCCCAGCTGCTAACTCTGTATAAGGGCCTTATCCGTCCATGTATGGAGTATGCTTCACATGTCTGGGGGGAGGGTTCCACTCATACTGTTCTTCTAGACATGGTGGAGTCAAAAGCTTTTCGTCTCATTAACTCCTCTCCTCTAACTGACTGTCTTCAGCCTTGTTAACTGCATGCCTCCCCTCCTCCCACGGCCTCGCTGCACAAGACTTTCTTCTTTCTTTCACCCCTATTCTGTCCACCTTTCTAACACAAGAGTTAACCAGTATTCTCAATCATTCATCCCTTTCTCTGGTAAACTCTGAAACTCCCTGCCTGCTTCTGTAATTGCACCTTCCTATGACTTGAATTCCTTCAAGAGGGAGGTTTCAAGACACTTATTCATCATTTTTTGACCACTGCTTTGACCCTTTTATGGGACTGGCATTTCAGTGGGCATATTTTTTTATTGGATTTTTTGTTGCCCGTGGCCAGTGTCCTTCCTACATAAAAAAAAAAAAAGGCAAAATGAATGACGTTTTAATCTCCACCCAGTGGGAGGTAAGCCTTTAACAAGCTGAATGGGCATAAAACAAACCGGCTGTTTATAGTTAAGCTTGGCTGTTATCAATTCAACGTCCTGTTCGCCTCTTTCACAATTCTTCTAATACTGGTGTTAGATTCTCTAACGCGTCTCTAATTTCCTTCTAATTCTACTCCTATATCTATTCTTTATCATGCAAAGTAGTGCCTATTACACATCAAACTGGTGTTCCTCATGTACCCTGCCTATTACTGAGTGTGTATTTGTCAGTTTGTATTTGTTAGTATCTGTTTTGTATTTGCTTGTATTTGTATTTGTCGGTTTGTATGATTAAAATAAGCAGGCCGGTCAAGTGCCAGTTTTTCTTCGACTGTATTGTATCTATTTGTATTTGCACTTCTTTGTATCGCATTTGTATTGTATTTGTATCCTACAGTACCTGCACCACGTCCGCACCACACAGCAGTGTTTCACTGTAATCTAAATCTATATTTAGACCATTCATGTTATCTTTACCAAGACATCATTTTTATGTATTTTTATCAGGTTTGTGATCAATAAAGTATCTATCTACCTATCTATTGTATTGTATTTTGTATGTGCTGTCTGTACTTGCCAGCAGCTTCAGCAGGACTCACTTGAAGGTGTACAGGTTGGGCCAAAGCCGCTCGTCAGCCTGCAGTGTGAAGTTCCCAGGCATCCAAGTGGTCTCGCCCGCGTCGAACTTGAAGCTGTCAATGCCGGTCTGGTACTTCAGGTCGTGCAGGCGCTGAGTCCACCATGCCACGGCTTCGGTGTTGGTGAAGTCCAGGAGACCCGCCTTCCTCCCGTCCCACCAGTGAGTCAGCTGAGTGGCGCCCGAGCTGTCCTGTGGCCGGAAATGAAACAACGATTGGGAAAACTAATGTGGTATAAGAAATGCATGAAAAGAACGAATAATTAGTGATTTTTTTTTTTTGGCAGAATAGAAAAGTGTTAATCCTTAGGTATTGATAATAATAATAATAATAAAAATAGCACAGTATTGCGTTTTCATTACTTAGGCTAATACAAAGTTAGTTTTCTTAATGGTACAAGTATCATCAGTTACAGAGCAGGTACTAAAATTGTAAAATGAATAGAATGTAAATAAATACATAAATAAATATATATATATATATATATATATATATATATATATATATATATATATATATATATATATATATATATATATATATATATATATATATATATATATATATATATATATATATATATATATATATATATATATATATATATATATATATATATAATAACAACAACAACTACAATGATAATAATAATAATAATAATAATAATAATAATAATAATAATAATAATAATAATAATAATAATGATAATAATAATAGTAATAATAATAATAACAATAATAATAATAATAATAATAATAATAATAATAATAATAATAATAATAATAATAATAATAATAATAATAATAATAATGATAATAATAATAATAATAATAATAATAATAATAATAATAATAATAATAATAATTATAATAATAATAATAATAATAATAATAATAATAATAATAATAATAATAATAATAATAATAATAATAATAATAATAATAATAATTAGAATTAGAATTAGAATAAGAAAAACAACAACAACAACAACAAAAATAGAAGCTAGAACAAGAACAAGAACAAGAACAAGAAAAATTAAGAAGGTTGCTAGCCAGCAACACCACAAGGAGCCAGCAGAGGCCCCAGCCACCCACCTTGATGAAGTACCCCAGCTTGTCCGCGAGGGTGAAGGCGGGACAGTCGTCGTTGATGAAGGGATGGATCCACAGCGTGACCCGGAAGCCTTCACTCTGTCCCGCCCAACACAAAATACCTGAGTTACCAAATCCCGAACAGTGTGAGGGAATGTTTGTCTTAATAGAAGACAGTACTGTAGTGTTTGTACCTGGACTGAAATTCAACTAGAAAATCAGTACTTGTGTTTGTAATGCCCTGCTTGACTTAAACTCTTTGACTGCCACTTGGTACACCTCATAATTAAGGCGCCGTCACACTAGCACAATTTCCGTCAACTTTTTCCGTCAACTCTGTTTTCTGTCAACTTTTGCCTCTTTCTGTCAGCTTTTTCCGTCTGCATCGTCAAACGGAAGTGATCATCTTCACCGAGGAGGGTTGTCATCAACTTTTGTTGTCAAATGAAAATCTATATTTATAATTTAAAGATATACTAAATAAATCTTATTGTTAAAAAAAAAAAAAAAATATATATATATATATATATATATATATATATATATATATATATATATATATATATATATATATATATATATATATATATATATATATATATATATATATATATATATATATATATATATATATATATTAAATAGATTTTAAATAAAGAAAATATAAAATCGCTTAATTTCACATGTCGTTATATTTAACTTGTGGACATGTAACAGCAAACAGTGGCTCGCATGATTCGATAGACGTTTACACTTTTGGAAGGTCACTGTTTCTTTATTCCTGTGTGTGTGTGTGTGTGTGTGTCTGTGTCTGTGTGTGTGTGTGTGTGTGTGTGTGTGTATTACTCACGTGTAGCTGGTCCACCAGGCCACGGGGGTCAGGGAAACGCTCTGGGTTGAACACAGCCTCGCCGTAACACGTCTCCCAGTCGTCGTCGATTTCCACCTGCCACGACGAGGGTCAGGATATGTAATGAGGAAGCAGCTTTGGCACACACACACACACACACACACACACACACACACACACACACACACACACACACACACTTACACTTGGTCTTCCTCTGGGCCAATAACCTTGCCAATTTTCGTTGGTACCCACCTGGCTGTTATTGAACCCGTGTTCAGAGGCAGCTCGTGCAAACTCAAGGACTTTGGTGCCGTTGATGGCTTTGTGGTACTCCGCCCAAGTGGACCAGATGGGGTCCCGGATCATGCGGGAATCCACCGCGGCCTCTGGCAGCGAGAAGAACTTGGAGAAGGTCGCCTCGTGCACCTGTGAGGGGAGACGAGACATTAATGGCCCCCAAGGTTGAATTTGAAATACCTTATAGTCTGTCTTGCCGGTACTCGTGTGACCCACATTTGTACGCTGACAGGCAACAGCAATGGTAGGACGGGCCACACACCTTCCTGACGTCGTCCCCCGAGCACAGATGGTAAGTGAGGGTGAGGGGGCTGCCCGGGCCGGCCATGAAGGGGTCCTCGTGGCGGGCCGCGAAACACAGCTCGTCCGCCGTGGAGTCGCCGTTGTTGTCAGGCACACTCAGGAACAATGGCGTCTGTTCCTCCACCTTGAGGCGAGAAGCACAACACAGTGAGTCTTTGTTTCCCAACCCGCCTCCTCCCCTCTGTCACTAAGCCATCCCACAGCACATCAACACAGATACGGAACACGCTGGCCAGCCTCACCCTGACCGCCACGCCCTGTGACGACACCCAGTAGGCCTCGGACACACCGCCGTACCACAGGCTACTCCGAGACAGCATGTCAGCTGTCACGAAGGCCGTCTCTTGCCGCGGCTGCTGCTCCAAGGGCCACGGCTGCTCCACCTGCTGCCCGCCACCAAACCTGCCGTCAGAAAAAAAAAAAAAAAAAAAAAAAAGAGGTAAATTGCTCACACTACGGAAATCCTGGATTGGAGAGGAACACCTTTCAGTGAAGCACTTTATGGTGGGATGGCGGATTCACTCCGCTCCCCACGTGTCATTCATATATGAGCAGTGACTGTGGAAAATCAATCAATGCTTATTGTGTCTATCACAACAATATCACACATAACTGTCTTAATTAAATATGGTAAAACTACAACAAAAGGAAAAGTTTTTTCTTTTTTTTTTTCCTCCCTGCCTGACCCTCAGACGCCTGCCCGGTGCTCACCAGTGGCCTTCCAGCAGCACGCAGTCTTTCAGGGCGGCCAGGCCACCTTCACCACCACTGCCGGAGGTCCAGGCCACCCTCTGGCAGTGGTCCTCAGTCGTCACCACCACTTTGGCCACGCCGAAATCGAGGCAGGAGTCACCTTCCCCACACGGCGTGCCCTGCGCGCCCTCCGGCAGAGTGAGTCCCCATCTCACCTTGGCTTCTCCTGCAGAAGAAGCAGATGCAACACCTGTCATCAGGAGCGTGCGCCGTGTCGTACAAGGTTACATGTGTGTGCTGCGCCAACATGCCATCCTGCATACTGACGTGTGGACACAAGGAACAGCCCCGTCAGGGCATCAAGAGGAAGCAACAACAAACTGAAGCAAATAAGATACAGCTGTTCACCATACAGGAGCGGAAGGCACCTTTAGAGTGAAGGAAGTGCAGGGTGTGGGCGTCCAGAGTGAGGGTGTTGTGAGGAGGGTTTGACACCACCAACAGAGGATCATGCTCCGCGCCCTCCACCATCACCACCGCCGCTAGAGCCAGTGTCACCCACGCCAGGCTGCGCCACATGACCGCTGCTGCCAGGAGGAGAGATGACACGGTGAGTGTGCTGAACAACTCGGTGACGACTGTGTTGTCTAACACGACACACACACACACACACACACACACACACACACACACATACTGAGACCTAACACCTGGTGGCGGGCAGGACCTAAGGGTGGTCTCACCAACACTAAGGACGTGGCGGCGGCGGCTGGGCGGTGCCGTATCTGTTATGTGTGTGGGATCTCACTTCAACTTCTCACTTCCCCTCAACAACCACTGAACACAGTAGAAGGTTAAATGTCCTGCCGTAAGATTAAATGTAACATCACAAAAGATCTTAAAAAGTCACCAAATTAACGTATACTAAGAATATAGAAAATCAAACACAAACTAAATAAAATAAACAAGGGACTGGAAAAAAGTCAATAAAGGGTTGTACCAGTGAACTCACTATTGTGGCTGCCCAACACGTCCCTGCTGCGAGAGAGAGAGAGAGAGAGAGAGAGAGAGTGACAGTCAGTCCGCAGCGGTGTGTGGACGATAAGGGGAAGGTCACTGCTCTACCTCAATCTCGATCTTACTTGCTTACTTCTCGCTGATGACACAACCTTCCCATGACTGTGCGATTTTCCCTCCTCTTCTTCATCCTCCTTTTCTCTATGCTCCTCCTCCTCTTATTATTCTCTATTCTTCTCCTACTCTTCTCTATTCTTCACCTCTTGTTCTTCTCTATTCTTCTATTCCTCTTTATTCTCCTTCTCTTCCGTATCCTCCTCCTCTTCCCCGTCCTCCCCCTTCTCCTTCATCTCCCAGTCTCCTCTGTACTCGACCGCACTCTCAAACACTTCAATGTCTTATCTCTACAGTGTTGTACAGGCTATATTAAGAGTCTTGTTATTTTCCAGCGATTCTTCCATGACGTTACTGGCGGTTCAACAAGAAAGCTCCACCATCACTAAAGAAAAAACGCCAGCACGCCTCATCGTCTCTGTGTCTCTTGAAAACTGTCCTTATGGAAGCCTGAGTAGTAGTAGTAGTAGTAGTAGTAGTAGTAGTAGTAGTGCAGCAGATACCCTCATTTCACATTAAATCTACTGCTGTCTATTTTTCTTATGTCTTCTTTGCATTTCTTTCTCTTCACAATACATAATTTACATTCTTCCTATTATTATTTCCATGTTCTCCCCTTTTCACTGACTGCCTCACAACTCCATTTTCCCTCATGCTCTTCCTCGTTTTCTTCATCTCATTTTCTTTTTCCTTCTGGTCCTTGTATTTTAATGAACCTAAATGCGTTTGCCGTGTCTACTCGTATGTACCGTTTTCTCTCTCTCTCTCTCTCTCTCTCTCTCTCTCTCTCTCTCTCTCTCTCTCTCTCTCTCTCTCTCTCTCTCTCTCTCTCTCTTCACCTGTCTCTTTCACAGCTAATAATCTGTTACTTGAGAATAGCGTGCGAAAGAAACACCTGGCTACATGTGTGCGTGTGTGTGTGTGTGTGTGTGTGTGTGTGTGTGTGATGGGCAGGTCATCTCAAATATTCATGTCTAATTTCCTAGCGATCATGGTTTATATTTCACATCCACTTATCTTCCACACACATTTCTTCATACCTGCCCTGTGCTTCTTCAGTCAGCAGTACTACTACTACTACTACTACTACTACTACTACTACTACTACTACTACTACTATTACTACTACTACTAGAAGACGACTTAAGTAACCACGTGCATCACATAAGATCTGCTCTGCGTACCTCCCCACATTCTTATCACCATGAAGAATAAAAACATAAAAGAAATCCTCCTTAGAGTTCAACAAGTCCCCCGCTCTTTGAATTTCTGAAAAGTGGCTCAGTTTAATCCTTCACTGCGATAAACTTAAACTCAAAGCACTAAAGGCACGTCAAGAAAATAAAAGGATTGAAAGACTAGAATTTCCAGTTTCAAGGTAGTACAATGTTTAGAGTCGACTGTAGAAGGAAAAAAAAAAAAACGTGATGAGAAAAAATACTAATATTGGGAAGTACACGACGGAACCTGAATACTTTGCCGTCCTACTTCTCGCAAATTTTAGTCTTTTCTTTCAGGAGGATCATTAATTTTCTGGTAATTGTACTGCAGTGGACGTGTGGAGGCGTTCTGAATTACTGTGTGAGTTAGGGTAGTATTTTTCTCGTATATATCAAACAAGGGAGTGATGATTTGAAACCTCATAGTAGATACTCATCACTCCCCTCCTCTTCCTCCGCTGAAGAATAACAATAGCAACAACAACAACAACAACAACAACAACAACAACAACAACAACAACAACAACAACAACAACAACAACAACAATAACAATAACAATAACAATAACAACAACAACAACAACAACAACAACAACAATAACAACAAGACTACGTAGGTACATATTACAAGAACTTTATACAAATGAAAAAAAAAAATAAATAAAATAAATAAATAAAAACATGCACTATATACACTACCTATCATTACTATCTATCACGAGATTTGCGAGAGGTGAAACAAATGACCTCTTTAATGGTTGGTTCCTGATGTAACTATAAAACATCGACTCCATTGAAACCACTGCAGTAGCGACGTGGGGAAGACTGACACCTTGTAAATTACCTGCCCCCTTCGGTAATGGCCACGTGCTGAGTAAACGAGCTCTTGGGATTATTAAGGCAATACTAACACAACACCTCACGTCACCTACCTGTGCCCTCTGAATTCTCTCTTATTGATATACACACCATTTCTCTCTCTCTCTCTCTCTCTCTCTCTCTCTCTCTCTCTCTCTCTCTCTCTCTCTCTCTCTCTTTTTCACTACTCTCTTATTGGAGGAGGAGGAGGAGGAGGAGGAGGAGGAGGAGGGAGAAGAGGGATTAGAATAATTTACCATTTTCACGTATACACTTCACCTTTGCATTACTCTCTCTCTCTCTCTCTCTCTCTCTCACACACACGATCAATGGCACCTTGGATACAGTGGGTGTTTGTCGCCTCATCATAAACTACTTTCGTCCCTTCGCTGCCCGGACACACGTGATTACCTTTATATACCTGGCTACCTCATGCCTAAGAAATGAGCGCCTCCTCCTCCTCCTCCTCCTCCTCCTTCCTTACTTTCTTACCCTATTTCTATGTCCCTTCGCATGACAACGGCTATTAAACAGCAGTACTTGTATCTGTACTGACGCACCACGAGGCAGAGGTCCAGAAGTGTGAGAGAGCTGGGATAGAACAAGTGTAGGTTGCGATGTGAGGGAGGTGCGCTCTAAGGGTGCAAGGACTGTGCTGGATTTAAAGAGACAGGTTACTAGGCCTTCTAATACAGGGAGGTTCAGGTACGTATCCTTGCATCCTTTTGATCTGGCAGGACTGTACAGTCGCGGCCAGAAGTCTTCTAACCCGACGCTCTCAATTCCACTATGTTTAGCGCAGTGATTCTCAAACTGTGCGCCGCCTCGCAGAAATGCACCGCGACTATTCCCCAAGTGCGCCGCGCAGTTTTCATGGATAGGTATACAGTACACTGGCTGTGCAGTCAAAGTCCAAGATATATCATCAGTGCACCAATAAGCAACAAAGTTTGAGAACCTCTGATTTAGCGTCTTCCTTCTGTCTCCCGGCCTCTCATCTCCTTGGAACCTCTCACTTCTCTGGCCTTGCAAGGTGGCAGGCAGCACATCGGAGGACTTACGGCTGAGACGACACGGCTAAATTAGTGGAAAAGAGTACGGCACGTGGACATCTACCATCACTCTGTCAGCATGGAAGTGAACAAAACCAGCCAATGATCCTCGCGATGCAGCACATCCCGTCCTGGGCCTCGTATTCCTTCAGTTTCCATAAGGAATATTTTCCAAAGTTTATAGAGATGCGTTTATGGGTTTTTAGGAGTGGTTTTCCTACTGACAATGTAGAACCCTTATTCAACTACAACCAGAACCCTGAAAACGCCCTTGAAAACCTCACCAACCTCCACTACAAGGTTTCAGAAGCGGTTATCTTTCAATGGAGTCACACGCGTACACTGCACGCCACTTCTTCCCCAACCTTCCTTTCCTTTCCATATTCTCTCCTAATGATTAAAAGTCATATATATATGTATATATATATATATATATATATATATATATATATATATATATATATATATATATATATATATATATATATATATATATATATATATATATATATATATATATATATATGAAAAATAAATATTCAGCATAGGGCGGTAATTGTGCATAAAGAAAGTAATAAATACAGACAAAGATACGGAAATTATCAAGAATCCGCTTGTCAAAATAACGGACCCTAAGAGGACCAGCCACCCCAGTGCCACTTGAGACGAGTTGTGTTGACTACCCTACCGTAACAATGCCGAACTGAACCTCGCCTAGTTCAATCTAATTATTACCTATTTGAACCTAACATAACTTTATCTAGTCTAGTTTAATCTAACCTAACGTTACCTAACCTAACATAATTTTGCGTAGAGTAACTAACATAAGAACGTAAGAACTTACCATGGTATAACTTAACTTAATATACCCCAACTTTACGAACTTATCATAGACATAACTTTCCACATCCCAACTTAACAATCTACCTTAGATTAATCTCGCTTAACCTAACCTTAGCCATCCTAACTTAACCTATATTATACTAATCCAGCTTGATCAACTTTACCTATCCTCACTAAACCTATCCTAGACTAACCTACCTTAACTTAAATTTTACCATCTTAACTTGACCTATCCTACAATACCTAATCTAACTCAACCAAACATCACTTTACCTACCTCAACATAAGCTTTCCTAAATTTTCCCTAATCTAATTTAATATAACTTCTGCTGTAACTTAATGTACCCTAACTTAGCATAACTAACCTAACATAACCTAGCATAACTAGCCTAACCTGATGAAACGTAAGCTAATCTAACACAGCCTGGTATAACTACCTAACGTAACATACGTAACATAACTTAACCTGACCTTTTTCCGTATATAATCCAAAATATTTTTCTTTTAATGTAAGAAGAAATCTGGCCAAAAATAAATAAATAAAAAGTCTCACTGAAAGCGCCAGTCACACATGGAAACTAAGCCAGCGCTCAGATTCGCATCACGAAACTTCTTTCCATTGCAGATACACGGGGCGCGGCAGAGACGACACCCGACACCCTCACACACCTGAACCCCACCATGATGAGAGTGGCCGTGGTGGTGGTGGTGGTGGTGGTGAAGGTGGTGGTGAGTGAGGACAGCGCCGTCCCACTATCACCAGCACCACCACCATCACCTCCAGACTCAGAACCACTAACCGTCCCAGAAACTCAACACCCAGACAAGATGATAGTGAGGAGAGGCTGGGCTATCCCACAGGACGCCCAGGACATGACCCCTACTATCCTTCGCAGCGCATGTAAGGAGGCACACACACACACACACACACACACACACACACACACACACACAGTGGAGGAGAGACGAAACGAAAAAGAGATAACAGAAAAAAGAAAAGTATATGTAGATGCGCTATTGCTGATTTGTAGCAATGGCGGGGGTGGTGGGCGGTTAGAGACAAAGAGGCGCTTTATAGCAGGGCAGGAGCTTTAAATGCTTAACGGTGTTGGTAAAGAACACGGGAAAACTCTCCAGAAGCTTTAAACACAAAACACTGAGACAATGAACAAAACAGTTGAAACATTGAGACAAACACAACAGTAGAGGACTTGTATCAGTCAAGAAACCCAGTGACAAGAGGACACATCAAGAATACTAACAGGCCAGGAGGAGATAAGAACGTGCGGGGTTACAGCTTCCAGAAAGGAGCAGCGGATCAATGCCGTGCGTTACCAGAGGCAGCGTGTGGTGTCTGCAGATTGAAAGGAACCTTATGATTTGGCTTTAAAAAGAAGACTCAGTCCTACAAGAGCACACACACACACACACACACACACACACACACATAGTAAGGAACATGGAAATGTCTTTAACATTAACAAAATAATTCAGCATAAGTCTGAATTTGTTATAAGCGACATTACTAAAACTCACAGGAACTACACTTGAAATCTCTCTCTCTCTCTCTCTCTCTCTCTCTCTCTCTCTCTCTCTCTCTCTCTCTCTCTCTCTCTCTCTCTCTCCATCCCCCCCTCCCCCCCACCACTAGGTTCCTGCCAATCGCGCTGCCTCGTGTACCCGCCCTGCGCCGCCTGGGCTGCAGTCCCCCTCGGCGAGGACTCGGTCAACTGCACCACCACCACCGCCGCCCCGGACACGATGACGCTGGAGAGCAACGCGGAGAGTCTGTACGGCTTCAAGATTGGTGAGAGAGAGAGAGAGAGAGAGAGAGAGAGAGAGAGAGAGAGAGAGAGAGAGAGAGAGAGAGAGAGAGAAAGAGACTAACTTGTTGATTCCGTAACTGACTAACTTGCTGACTAATCACTTCACTACCTGCTTGAATGATTACTTAACTGACTGACTCACCGACTGATCCCTCCCCGCCAGGCAAACTTAACAGCCTCACTGGGGTTCTCGAGGACGCAGACGGGACGGTGTACATCAAGCCAGACAAGCAAATACAATTCCAAATGGCTAAGGATTACTGCGCCAAAATTCCAGGGTTTAATCTCATCATGCTGAAGACTGAACGCCACTTCTCCCTCCTGCCTTTCTTCAGCAGAATCACCTCCCGTAAGTATTCTCTCTCTCTCTCTCTCTCTCTCTCTCTCTCTCTCTCTCTCTCTCTCTCTCTCTCTCTCTCTCTCTCTCTCTCTCTCTCTCTCTCTCTCACACCGTGTGTGTGTGTGTGTGTGTGTGTGTGTGTTTGTAAATTCTATGTAGTTCTATTAACTTGTGTAAATCAATAAGTAATTAGCTTAAAACTAAAAAGAAAAAAAAGGGTAAATCACTAGATTAGCAGCGCGGCTCTATTTTTCAGCTTCGAACCCCTAACATATTGGGGACCTGGTGGGAAAGCGGGTTTTTCTGTGGAGAGAACTAAAATAAGCCCAAATACCGCCTCTTATCACCAAAAACAAATAGGGAGCTGCCAGCTGCTGGTGTTATGATGGCCGCCATGTTCTCGATCTTGGTCTTGCCAATGATACCTACTGGAACGAACATGGCGGCCATCATAACACCAGCAGCAGGCAGCTCCCTACTTGTTTTTTTTTGTGGTAGGAGGCGATATTTGGGCTTATTTTAGCTCTCCCCATCCAAAAACCTCGCTTTCCCACCAGCTCCCCAACATTGTGGGGGTTAGAAGCCGAAAAAAAAAAAAAAAAAAAGGAAATAGAGCCGCGCTGCTAATCTAGTAATTTACCAAAAAAAAAGTCACATGTCACCCTCCATCTCTCCTTTCCTCCACCCATTACGCCCCGCCCCTTCCCTCCATGCTTCAGAGGGCTTCATCAACCTGCAGACGACAGAGTCAGGAGACCTTCAGTGGGGCGACGGTTCCTTCATGACCGAAAAGGAAATCGAAGCCTACTATGAAGGAAACACTGTTCATCGCCTCAACCAAATCCATCAAGACAAGATTAAGTCTCTCGCCACAGAGAACGCACTGCGTCACTTCCTGTGCCAAGGCAGGACCCGCGGCACTTGGTGAGGCGGAGGCACACACACGGGTAGGCAGACTGATGAAGACACAGCGGATCCTACAGACAGACAGGCAGACCGTTGGAAGCACAAGCAAATGACGCACACACACACACACACACACACACACACCGCGCAGTGTAGTGGTTAGCACGCTCGGCTCACAACCAAGAAGGCCCGGGTTTGAATCCCGGACGCGGCGAGGCAAATGGGCGAGCATCTTAATGTGTAGCCTCTGTTCACCTAGCAGCAAGTAGGTACGGGATGTAACCCGAGGGGTTGTGACCTCGCTGTTCCGGTGTGTGGTGTGTCAGTGGTCTCAGTCCTACCGAAAGATCGGTCACTATGAGCTCTGAGAGCTTTCCGTAGGGGAAAAGCTGGCTGGGTGACCAGCAGACGACCGTAGGTGAATCACAAACACACACACACACACACACACACACATGGCCAAACTGGTGGAGACAGAAGAAGACCAGACAGACAGACAGACAGACAGACAGACGGACGGACGAAAAAACAAAGTGGCAGATACATTGCCAAACTGGTGGAGATACAAGAAGACCAGACACACAGACAGACAGACAGACATTCGGATAGACAGACGGATAAAAAAAATAATGGGAACAGAACGGAATCCTTAAAAAAGATAGTTTAATAACACTAAATAAGCAAATAAATAACATACGGATTCGCCTGACTATACCTACACATGTTTCCTGGTTAAAACGTATCTTTTTTTTTCTTTTATGTAGGAGGGACACTGGCCAAGGGAAACAAAAATCCAATAAAAGAAAATGCCCACTGAAATGCCAGTCCCATAAAAGGGTCCAAAACGGTAGTCAAAAATTGAAGGATAAGTGTCTTGAAACCTCCCTTTTGAATGAATTCAAGTCATAGGAAGGTGGAAATACAGAAGCAGGCAGGGAGTTCCATAGTTTACCAGAGAAATGGATGAATGATTGAGAATACTGGTTAACTCTTGCATTAGAGAGGTGGACAGAATAGGGGTGAGAGAAAGAAGAAAGTCTTGTGCAGCGAGACAACGGGAGGAGGAGAGGCATGCAGTTAGCAAAATCAGCAAACAGTTTGCATGAAAATAGTGGTAGAAGACAGCTAGAGATGCAACATTGCGGCGATGAGAGAGAGGCTGAAGACAGTCAGTTAGAGGAGAGGAATTGATGAGACGAAAAGCTTTTGATTCCACCCTGTCTAGAAGAGCGGTATGAGTGAAACCCCCCCCCCAGACATGTGAAGCATACTCCATACATGGACGGATAAAGCCCTTGTACAGAGTTAGCAGCTGGTGGGGTGAGAAAAACTGGCGGAGACGTCTCAGAACACCTAACTTCATAGAAACTGTTTTAGCTAGAGATGAGACGTGAAGTTTCCAGTTCAGATTATAAGAAAAGGGCAGAACGAGGATGTTCAGTGTAGAAGAGGGGGACAGTTGAGTGTCATTGAAGAAGAGGGGATAGTTGTCTGGAAGGCTGTGTCGAGTTGATAGATGGAGGAATTGAGTTTTTGAGGCATTGAACAATACCAAGTTTGCTCTGCCCCAATCAGAAATTTTAGAAAGATCAGAAGTCAAGCGTTCTGTGGCTTCCCTGCGTGAAATGTTTATTTCCTGAAGGGTTGGACGTCTATGAAAAGACGTGGAAAAGTGCAGGGTGGTATCATCAGCGTAGGAGTGGATAGGACAAGAAGTTTGGTCTAGAAGATCATTAATGAATAATAAGAAGAGAGTGGGTGACAGAACAGAACCATGAGGAACACCACTGTTAATAGATTTAGGAGAAGAGCAGTGACCGTCTACCACAGCAGCAATAGAACGGTCAGAAAGGAAACTTGAGATGAAGTTACAGAGAAAAGGATAGAAGCCGTAGGAGGGTAGTTTGGAAATCAAAGCTTTGTGCCAGACTCTATCAAAAGCTTTTGATATGTCCAAGGCAACAGCAAAAGTTTCACCAAAATCTCTAAAAGAGGATGACCAAGACTCAGTAAGGAAAGCCAGAAGATCACCAGTAGAGCGGCCTTGACGGAACCCATACTGGCGATCAGATAGAAGGTTGTGAAGTGATAGATGTTTAACAATCTTCCTGTTCAGGATAGATTAGAAAACTTTAGATAGGCAGGAAATTAAAGCAATAGGACGGTAGTTTGAGAGATTAGAACGGTCACCCTTTTTAGGAACAGGCTGAATGTAGACAAAGTTCCAGCAAGAAGGAAAGGTAGATGTTGACAGACAGAGCTGAAAGAGTTTGACTAGGCAAGGTGCAAGCACGGAGGCACAGTTTCGGAGAACAATAGGAGGGACCCCATCAGGTCCATAAGCCTTCCGAGGGTTTAGGCCAGCGACGGCATGGAAAACATCATTGCGAAGAATTTTAATAGGTGGCATGAAGTAGTCAGAGGGTGGAGGAGAGGGAGGAACAAGCCCAGAATTGTCCAAGGTAGAGTTTTTAGCAAAGGTTTGAGCGAAGAGTTCAGCTTTAGAAATAGATATGATAGCAGTGGTGCCATCTGGTTGAAATAGAGGAGGGAAAGAAGAAGAAGCAAAGTTATTGGAGATATTTTTGGCTAGATGCCAGAAGTCACGAGGGGAGTTAGATCTTGAAAGGTTTGACACTTTCTGTTAATGAAGGAGTTTTTGGCTAGTTGGAGAACAGACTTGGCATGGTTCCGGGCAGAAATATAAAGTGCATGAGATTCTGGTAATGGAAGGGTTAAGTACCTTTTGTGGGCCACCTCTCTATCATGTATAGCACGAGAACAAGCTGTGTTAAACCAAGGTTTAGAAGGTTTAGGACAAGAAAAAGAGTGAGGAATGTACGCCTCCATGCCAGACACTATCACCTCTGTTGTGCGCTCAGCACACAAAGACGGGTCCCTGACACGGAAGCAGTAGTCTTTCCAAGGAAAATCAGCAAAATACCTCCTCAGGTCCCCCCAACTAGCAGAGGCAAAACGCCAGAGGCACCTTCGCTTATGGGGATCCTGAGGAGGGATTGGAGCGATAGGACAAGATACAGCTATGAGATTGTGATCGGAGGAGCCCAATGGAGAAGAAAGGGTGACAGCATAAGCCGAATGATTAGAGGTCAGGAAAAGGTCAAGAATGTTGGGCGTATCTCCAAGACGGTCATGAATACGAGTAGGGTGTTGCACCAATTGCTCTAGGTCGTGGAGGATAGCAAAGTTGTAGACTAGTTCACCAGGATGGTCAGTGAAGGAAGAGGAAAGCCAAAGCTGGTGGAAAACATTGAAGTCTCCAAGAATGGAGATCTCTGCAAAAGGGAAGAGGGTCAGAATGTGCTCCACTTTGGAAGTTAAGTAGTCAAAGAATTTCTTATAGTCAGAGGAGTTAGGTGAGAGGTATACAGCACAGACAGATTTAGTTTGAGAGTGACTCTGTAGTCGTAGCCAGATGGTGGAAAACTCGGAAGACTCAAGAGTGTGGGCACGAGAGCAGGTTAAGTCACTGCGCACATAAACGCAGCATCCAGCTTTGGATCGAAAATGAGGATAGAGAAAGTAGGAGGGAACAGAAAAGGGGCTACTGTCAGTTGCCTCAGATACCTGAGTTTCAGTGAGGAAAAGAAGATGAGATTTAGAAGAGGAGAGGTGGTGTTCTACAGATTGAAAATTAGGTCTTAGACCGCGAATGTTGCAGAAGTTAATGAAGAAAAAAGTTGAGGGGGGGTGTCAAGACACTTAGGGTCGTCGACAGAAGGGCAGTCCGACCTGGCGTCATTTATGGTCCCCTCCCCAGATGGGGACTCCGTGGCTGGTGTAGGAGTCGCCATGATAATTTAAAATTTTTTGAGTGAAGGGTGTGTGTGTTATTAGGTGCTTGTAGCTTTGTGTGGAGGAAAAGAACTGTCTTTAGAGGGCAGGCTGTGACTGCCCCCTTGTGTTGTGAGACACAAAAGGAAACATGTTCATTTTTTTTTTTTTTTAAAGAGTAGGGTACACTTTAATTCACTGTATGGTATTATATAGATTCACATTCTGAAACACTTCTGGCCACACCTCCACCATACTTTCAAAAGGTCTTAGTTGAAGTTTCAGGGTGTTTCTATGGTTCTAGTGACAGATTAAAAAAAATAATAATAATAATAAATTCTACTTTATTTACAGGAGGAACACTCTTGAGAACCCGGCTAATCATATATGTGGACTTTGAAAATAGTCGTGGTGAGAGAGCAGAGCGTTTCTGAACACTATAGTGTATGCTAGCTTATTGACCATCACATTACAAGCTGAATCAATTACCATCCACGCACCACATCCTCTTACACACGTTTCGGCGCCACACCTCGATTACTTGCTTTAGTGGAAGTCTCTGAGATTTATAAGAGCGTTTCCATGATTCTAGCTATAGTTTAACAAAGACCCTACACTACTAGTGGGAAATATATCATAAAACAACGACTGATTATCTCTGCGGCCTTTGAAAACATTTCTTCGAGTTTTAAGGCACGAGCCATAATGTATTACAGAGGTAGATGGATAGGCAGGAAGCGTTTCAAATGTTCCTGGAAAATATATGAAAATCAATATTGTGTCTAACTGCTTGAAATCTACATATTTATTACACCTGAAAATATTATATAATTTCCTCTGTTTGTAGATAACTATGCTATGCAAACTGTACTTTATGTAAATCACGTTGAATACTTTTGTGTAATGTACCTTTACTATTGACTGTGTGAAACATGTATGATAAAACAATAAATCAAAACCCAGTACTATCTATTATACCATGAATTGAGGCGCCTGAAAAAAAAAAATTGTCAGATGAAGAAATCAGGAGAGTTTAGTTTTACCTAAGTGTTTGCGTCATTCTTCTGTAATCCTGGATTTCCCCCTGCTAACCATTTCTCTGGGGGTGACGAAAATGTTTTATAATATGAAATCTGTCGTGAAAAGTGCAAATATACCCGAGACAACATAAGATGCGATACTCATGCACCAGTTGGGAACTGTTTAAGTTACGCACACATGTTTTCTGTTGCACAGGAGCACAAAACAAGAGAAAACGTTCTGAAGGTCACTTAGCTGTACAGTCACAGTACATGCAGTACAGTATGTACAATCATTTTGCAATGATGGTAGGGAAATGCATATTGGCCCTAATATATATATATATATATATATATATATATATATATATATATATATATATATATATATATATATATATATATATATATATATATATATATATATATATACATACAGATTTACATACACATGTAACTATTTACTACACACACACACACAAACATGCGTGCACACACACACACACACACACACACACACACGTCTTAGTCAGTCGTAACTATGGTTATAATATACTGTATGGAAATGAGTTCGATTGTTTGTTGGGCCATGGTGCATATTAATTTAATTTAGGGAAGCGCCTCACCTCCAGCCAGCGACTCCCGGCAGCGAGGTTATCTGTGACGGGCGAGCGTCCAGCGGGTGAGGGTATTCACTGCATAGTGACCGTGTACCAGGCTGGCCACTTGCCGGGATGCTGCACTGTGCCTTCCTCAGAAGTACCTCAAGGGTGCGGGCCATCGTCACTGCCTCCCTCACAGCGGCGAGGTAAAGCCATGCTGGCAGTGACAGTCAGTGTGTCAGGTTGCAATAAAGTGTAAAAGTTTCCTCCCTCAAGTGTTTCCGCTGATCAGGCCAGCGGATCCTTCTGACAGCTGCCTGCTACAGCGCTTATTCTCTGATTATATCCTGCACCTTCCAATAGATCATCACAGTGTTAAATTAAACATGTGAGCGATGAAAGAAAGAATATTGAAGCAACATGGTAGGATTGGTGACTGATACTATGTTTCCCTCACCCAGGTCTGACGCCAGACACCGCCACTATGGGACTCGAGGCCCCAAAGGTGCTGTATGAGTAGTGGGTAGTGTGACACCACACCATTATAGGGTTTATTTCCCATCAACAGCCTGTGCATCTGTGAGCATATTGTTAACAGTCAAACAGCAATAATAATCGAATACTCATAAATGGCAATAGTTTCCCTGTTATGAATTAGCTTTTCATAATCATTAGCATCTTGCAAGTATAGAAATAATCATAATTTTGAGAGACATTTTCGTCGTTAAGATAGCCGAGTTCACGTAACGGAGTTCCCTGCTGGCAGTGGACTTGGATGAGTGCCAAACTTGGGTAAAAACTGTAGTACCGGTCTTAATTGGGTAGTGGGCGACCAGAATCTCAAATTTGCAACTTTTCTATTACAATTTATCCACTGGCCTTTCTCAGTATACTCTAAAAAACTTATTTATTCTCTTATTAATCTTATCATTTTTTACAATAACTGAATTAGTAGCCTTTATCCTATATCCTGACATGCTCTCCTTTCCTCATGCTATCTCTCATTTTGTTTCTACTTGAGCATCTCGCCTATAATCACATCCATTCTTGCTGTCTTTCCATTCTTCAGATTTCAAGTGCCTTTCATTACTTTTGATTTTAATTTGTGCATGCACCCTCTCACCTCTACCCATCATTCCAGTACTGGTCACAACTGTCTTATTTTCATTCTTAACATTCCTTAAATCTCTTTCTCTTTTAGCATTTCTCCACCCACATCTTTCACACATTCTCCTTTGTCTCATCCTTAATTTATTTCTAGTACATATATCTTCTTTTTATCCTACTTAGATTTCTCACTCAATTGTACTCTTTTCAGTCTTAATTCACATTCCTTTTTTTCACTTTAAACAATCATTATTTTTCTTTCATCTTTCAATCCTTTCGCATTAAAGCATTCCATTCTTATTGGCTCATTCATATTTACTCTATCGTCTGCCACACTTAGCTTTTCCTTGAAGTGCCGTGCCTTGAGATGTCAGTTATAGGTAACTAAAACCTTCCACTTCTAGAAATTTAACACACACCACTCAACCATTCTCATCACAGCCAAGAGGGGCCTTTGCTAAGCCAGGGAACTGAACCCCTTGACTGGAATAGGACAGTGCCTCAACATTGGGATCATGATGACTGTCAGGTTCAAGTATCATTTTGGGACCTTTTGTACTCACAGTCACTACAGTGCCAAGAATGAGTAATAGAACAGCATCTAATACAGGAGAAACTGCATCAGAATTCTTAAAACAGTTAGTAATTATAAATTTTCAAGATAACAACATCATTATGGTACTCATCCCATCTACCACTCCTGCAGAGATCAGCACCTTTGATACTGGATCAAGGCTGGAGGTGCAACACCCTCGCTGGCCACACAGCCTTCTTTTCTCCTACCCCTGGCTGAGGGATCACTGTCGCTGTGCTGACTGTTTCAACCACACCACAGCACAGAGGAGATTTGACCCCACACACATGCACCTCAACATCAGGCCAGCCCGTGTCTCGGCAACACCCGAGGGACTGGAGCTGAAGTGTGAGTGTGATCAGTCTTTTGATCTTTGTGGTTTTGCTACATTTGTTGTGTTACTCGATCCTCACTCAGTCATTATTTTTACTTTGTTCTTTATCTATTGCCATTATCTTCAGTATTACTGCCAACACTATTATTATCTTTATCCATATCATTTCATGTCATCCACAGTACCTGAATTATTTCCCCTGTCACTTGAAATCATCAGTATCACTTTTGTTATAATCATCAGTATTGACCTCAGTTAATATTCTTTAGAATTTTCTTTCCCTTTTCACACTAATCATTTTGAGCCTTTTTAAGCACATTAGTTTGTTACTGGCTTCATTTTCCCACACTACTTTCTGCTTGGTGTCCAGGGCCTGATGGTCACACCTCAGCCTATGAGTACAAGTTCCTGTGGCAGAACACCTATGAGGGACGCCGCACCGCACACAAGCCTCCTCAGCAACTCTGGACTGCACACACTATCCCCAAACCTGAGCTGACCATGGCAAGTTCTGAGGAGAGAGAGAAACAGTGAGAGAGATGCTTGTGACCAGTTAAATTACCTATTATTACTATTTTTTTAAGGCTCCCTGTCAAATGTTTTACAGAAACTGCAACAGTAATTTTGTAAGCCACCTTTTGATTACAAGCATCTGGCAACATGTTACTCAATTAATTTTAAGATCTTCCCTTTTCACAAAGGGCTGACAGGGCCAAGAGTGTGAATAATGTGTGTGTGAATGTGTGTTGCCTTGTCTGGGGTACCTCATGTGGGATTGCCAACCAGGTATATAGATATACTCATTATACTCATTATAATTAGGATATAAAGTGATGATACAAACTATGTGATATAAAAGTTTTTAGGCCTGTATGCTATTTCCTCATTAATGTTCTAAGAGACAGATCCATGTCTTGCAGGTTTCCTTGGGTGAACTGAGTGATCCAGAAAAGAATGGAATTAAAAAGCTCATAGCAGCCATAATCAAATATGGATTTGCCTTCATCTCTGAGGTTTGTGTTCTGAGACTCTCTGGTATCTGAAGAGGAGAGAGAAAAGAAGATAATGCAAGATATTGCAGTTCTTGATATTTCCTTTAGTTAAAGTTAGACTAATGCTAAAATCAAAATGTTTCTAGAGCTAAATGTAAAAGAATGTCCAAAACTTTCTTTACAAAAGAAATCATGAAGGTAAAGGTCAGGTTGTTGCTGTAGCATCAGTAAGTGTTGTTGCATCAGGTACCAACTACTGAGGAAGCCACCCGCTCAGCAGTGGAGAAGGTCTGTCCCATCGAACGAAATTTCTTTGGTGAGATGTGGACGTTTGGGAACACAGGCATGGATCACCTTGACACGGCCTACACCTCGGAGTTCATCGGCGCTCACACTGACACCACATATTTCTCACAGGCTTGCAGGTAATGCCATTTGTCATAATTACATGCATTTTGTAGCATTGATGTCCATTATTTCCCTATAACTGTATGCATTTTGTAGTCTGTGTAGCACTGTATCTTATAGTACATCAATAATAATGGTGTAGCATTATGTACTTAAGCTGCAATTCTGGTAGCAGTGCATACATAATGAGGAAAACATTTGCTCTCACCAATAGTTCTGCCACTAATTAGTATTTACCTCATAAATATGCTGTTCAGAATATGATTACATTAATGCTATCAGTATTTATCAACCTCAGCACTAATATATGTTTACTTCTATTGTTGTTTTCTTTGGTCTGTCAGTTCATTGCAATAAGGATGAGTATGTTCCTCTTTCATTTAAATTAACTTAATGTTATCAATATTCACTAATAACCTCATCAGTAATTTGCATTTACCTAATGCATATGAAGATTCCTTAGTCTTCCTCTTTTATATGGAGGTGTGTGTGGGTGAAACAAGTATTCTTTAACTGTTGCTTCCTTGCCCCTTCACTGATTCCTGCCATGCTGTGACCCATCTGTTCCTTCCATTCCTGCTCCTCTTCTTTGAGTGACAAAGATTCAAACTCATTTGCTGTGATAGTCACCTTAACACCATCTTCCATTACTTCATCATCACTGACAATCATTATTATTATCAGATACATGATATGCCGCATATCACTGATTTACAAGTGTGTTTTATGTGTGATTTGCTTGTCAAGTTCTCTTCTGTTGTTCTTTCTGTCTCCTGGGTACCATGCAGCTCGCTGGTGTAGTGTTCATTTCATTGCCACAAGGATAAGTTTGCTCCATTTTCATCTCTATGCTATAATGCTTGTGAACTCATAGATATGACTGATAGATGGTTTGTGATCCCCAAGATAACTTGTAAAATTTTTGTTGGTAAATATTCAGTTATTCCACCCAAGCCAGAGAGACTTGGCTGCAATGTGTCCCCCAGCCAACCTGTGTGTTATGAAAGGCTAAAGGAATGGATTGAAGAGTTTTTGGGATCCCCTCCATTATATTTTATTCTAAAAATGAGTCTTGCCTAAGCCTGCTTAACGGGCATGTTAGTTTGGTATACAGTTGTAACATGAGTTTCTGCAGATATTGCCATATTGCCAGAGGTGAAAGCACAGTGGAAAATGTTTTATGGACATAGGCATTTTGAGACATTGTTTAGCCTTGGTGTGAAATTCAAGTGTGGCCTGGTGAGATACAATGGCCAGGCCAGGTTGGTAACTATGGCAGAGAAACACCACATCCACACATTCCACATTACTTTAGGTTATGCAATACAATCTGAACATATTCATTGTCACAGTCTTGGTGGGATCTATTTATGACTGGCTATCCATCAGCTGATCTGCTGCTAGCCTCACTTCTTCCCACTCCCTGCCAAGGCAGGCAGTGCATTGTGCCATGCAGCCTTTTGTTATATTTGTCATTTATTATATCCATACTGTCATTGTGTAATGTTTATCAGTAATCTGTATCGGTCTGTTGTTGACACTTAACTTGTCATGGGATATTGTAAAGCTCCAAAATTTGTACAAATCATGACTGAATTACACATTCACAGTTTCACCAGTGGACATCCAGGTCTACACATCCCACCATGGATATCTGCCCAGCCCAGCCATTATATCTGCTGCCAGGCCACACTTGAATTTCACACCACTGTTAAACATCACCTCCAAATGCATATGTCTATAAAACATTTTCTGCTTAGAATAAACTGTGCTTTCACCTATAGCAATATCTGTAGAAACTCATGTTACACCCTGTATATAGATGGTTATTTTATATTACACTTGATTGTTAGTGGTGCTGGAACCATGCAGCCAGTGTGCCTACCTTACAGGAATCAAGCCCTTGAAAATTTTTCCAGCAGTCCAGAGGTAGATTAGCAAGCTTGGGGCTGTTCACTATGCTGTCCACAGGGTTTGTCTCTGAGCATAATGAAACACTTGCATACTGTATGCTCCTCAGCACTGGAATGCCTTCTTTACCATAACTGAGATTCAGGCCACTCACTGTGAAGTGGAAGCATCATCAGGATATACACCTGACAGTACCTTGTGGCCATGCAGTTCACAGCAGCATTAGTCGTTGTAGATCTCCACCAGAAACAGCAGGCTCCCTTGGGGCCTTCAGGGATTACAAGTAATCCAATGGTATCAAACTCTATACCTCTGAGATGGGGATTCAAGCTACCAGTAAGTTTAGCTCTGCAGCACAAAGCAGTGAGTAGTCAGTTAATCCTAAAAATTAATTCATTGCTTAGAAGTGGCCAGCCAAAAATCTAGGGTGATGAGAGATTACCTCCTGTCACTTGAGGAGCTGCCATAACTTCAAAATAAATTCAGTTCACAGCTAACCTTCTCATCCTCAGGAAGTGAAAAACAGAATGTATACATGCACATGGCACTTTTGTGTAATACTGCTGAGAATTGTAGCAAGGGAGACATGCAAGGGTATTGACACCATGGTGTTCCCTCAGTTTATTAGTAATCCATTCCATGGGACTGATAGTACTGTGTGTGTAAAGTGTTGGGCTTCTTTCATCTTCATTCAGGTGTCAGGCAAGGGTGTATCCCTGTGCCACCTTTTTTTCATTATCTGCAAGGATAATTAGAATATTGGGCCAAAACCAGTGTGGAGCATCTACTAACACTATCATGATCATTTGGCTTCTGTTGATGCTGAGGAAGTAAGATCATGAGGCTTTATGGCCTCATGGGCTAAGACTGAGAAGTGCAGGAATTCAGGAGCTTTTCAGAGAAGGTTATACATTTTGGGCTTTATTTTTGTTTGTTTGTATTTTCTTTATACCAGCATTCTTATAAAGTCATATTCCTGAGGCATATTTAAATATGACATACATGAACTGTTGGGAGTATGTGGGTATGTATAATGTTTCTTAGTATTGCTCAAAGTTCTTGTAGTGCCTCCCCTTTTGTTTTACATATATAATGTAATAGTTGTGAGTTCTGTGCTTGAGACGGTCACCTGACCCTATCTTCTGAAGCATTGTGGGCAGATCTGTATATTGATGCACATGTCAGATGCTTGGTGGATTCAAGTTAGTCTTGAGTGAGAAGAGTTACTGATCATTTTACTGTTGATGGTTAATGTCCTGTGTGAATCATTGTTCCACCACAACACTGTACCATGACACTGTGTTTCATGGAGCAAATGCTTGTTATGGTGTAACATTTTATAGCATTTGCATGAGTGTACTGGCATATTATATTCCTAATTTAGGATTACGATAATAAGGTTGAGCAGTGAAGATCTAAAAGCAATTATTAGTTTTAGGAACAGGCTCTCACATGTAAGAGGTCTACAATTAGCATCTTCTAGTATAGTGTTCTAATAGAACCCATTATAAATATTATTTTAATGTTTTTTTTTGGAAATACCAGCAAGGTATTTTTACAAATATCCATCAAACCAGACAGTCTTTTCATAGACGTCCAACTCTTCAGGAAGTAAATAGTTCATGCAGGGAAGCCACAGAACACCTGACTTCTGATCTCTGAAATTTCTCATTGGGGCAGAGCAAACTTGGTATTGTTCAGTGCCTCAAAAACTCAATTCCTCCATCTATCAACTCGACACAGCCTTCCAGACAACTATCCCCTCTTCTTCAATGACATTCAACTGTCCCCCTCTTCTACACTGGACATCCTTGGTCTGTCCTTTTCTTATAATCTAAACTGGAAACTTCACATCTCATCTCAAGCTAAAATGGCATCTGTGAAGTTAGGTGGTCTGAGACATCTCCGCCAGTTTTTTTCACCCCGCCAGCTGCTAACTTTGTACATGGGCCATATCCATCCATGTATGGAGTATGCTTCAAAAGGTTGGGGGGGGTTCCACTCTTCTAGACAGGGTGGAATCAAAAGCTTTTCGTCTCATCTATTCCTCTCCTCTAATCGACTGTCTTCATTCACTTTCTCATCACCACAATGTTGCATCTCTAGCTATCTTCTACTGCTATTTTCATGCTAACTGCTCTTCTGATCTTGCTAACTGCTTGCCTCTTCTCCTCCCATGGCCTTGCTGCACAAGACATTGTACTTTCTTTCACCCCTATTCTGTCCACCTCTCTAATGCCAGAGTTAACCAGTATTCTTAATCATTCATCCCTTTCTCTGGTAAACTCTAGAATTCCCTGCCTGCTTCTGTATTTCCACCTTCCTATGACTTGAACTTCTTCAAAAGGGATGTTTCAAGACACTTATCCTTCAATTTTTAACTACTGCTTCAGACCCTATTCAGGGACTGGCATCTCGGTGGGCCTTTTTTATTGAATTTTTGTTGCTTTTGGCCAGTGTCCCTTCTACATAAAAAAATAAATAAATAAATGAATAAATAAATAAATGAGTAAATAAATAAATCACTTAGAAGGTCCATTGTTTTTATTTCTTCTTATAGACAGAAATAACTGTTGTCCTATTCCAGGGTACAAGTCTTCCACTGTCTTGAGGCAGCCTGTGAGGGTGGCGAGAGCCTCCTGGTGGATGGATTCAGTATAGCACAGCAGTTCAAGAACAAACACCCTGAGGGATACACATTCTTCTCCTCCGAGTCCTTTCCATCAGAATACATTGAAGACGGACAGCACCACTCATGCCTGGACACCATCTTCAGACACAACCCAGAGACTGGAAACTTGACACAGTTCAGGTCTGCATTATGTTGTTGTTCTGGTATTCTGTGCTCCAAGTGGAGATGGAATGAAGGTCAAAGATCTAGGATTCAGGCAGATGAGTTGAGTTACTTGACTCTGTGTGTGGTGTGGATACGATAGATTGTTGATGAAGTATGCCTGTTTATAGTGAAGAAATGAACTGTGGAATGACTGAGGTGGTCAAACACACAACCTTAGATAACCTGGTGATGTGGAGAAAATGAGAAAAGTGAGATAACAAGGAAGATATGAGAGATGGAATGGATGCTGCGGGTGTGAGAGGAAGATCCCTCAATAAAATGTAATGGCAGTGTTGATAGATGCAGAGGGATGGAGCATACTGGAAGTGTTGGGTCATGTATGCTCTTTATGTACTGCATTTCAAGGTTAACTCACTGCATTATGGTTTCAGGTACAACATCTATGACCGAGCCCCTCTGTCTTCCATCCCACAGGAGAAGATGCAAGAGTTTTACCTTCACTTCATGAATCTCACCAAGGTCATTCGCAACCCTAAGAATGAACAATGGCTCAAGCTGGAACCAGGTAATGTTTTTATAATGGTTTGATAATCTGCAATTGTTTATTGTAAATTGTCAACATATTCCCAGTGATATGGTTGCATTACCATTGGCAGTGTGGCAACCAAAGCTATGGAGGCCAATATTGTAGCATTTTAAATAAGGCCATTTTATCTGTATGTTGGTCAGTGTCTTGCCTCCCTGGCTACCACTGTAGTAGGGTGAGATCTTGTTATATCTCATTGTGTGAATAAAAATACATTAAGGTGGCATCTAGGGTGCTTTCCTCTAAGGGGATCTTATCCTGGTATGTACACAGACAGACAGACAGACAGACAGTGAGAACAAAGATGATATGTCAGTGAATGCTCTGTATTCTGGCAGTCCATTTTGTTGCCAAGTAAAATGTGAAGTGAATTGTGAACCTTTACAGTATTAATCTGCAATCAAATGACCAGTTCTATTTGCATGTTCATATCAACTGTTGTCAAGAAGAACAGTAAAAAAGTTGGACAGACTTCTCGTTTTCCTGTAAGAGATTGTGTCCCCCTCACACTGATCTGTTCCCTTGGCAGGCAAGGTGCTGCTGATTGACAACTGGCGGGTGATGCACGGCCGCAAGGGTTTTACAGGAAACAGGGTGATGACAGGGTGCTACCTGGGCAATGATGAGTTCACCAGCAGTGCAAGGGTTCTTGGCTTGCAGCTGGAGTGACCCCTCAGCCTTAAGTTCCAGCAACACACCTGCATCTCATGCTTCATTGGCAGCTGGGCTAAATGCAGATTTTGGGATTGTTGCTTTACTGCTTCATTGGTGCTGTGTTGACCATGACAATGATTGACACATTCTGTGGTCAACTCCTGTTGATAATTGTATTAATGACCTCGGGACCAAGTGTATCACTTACTGTTTAAGTGATCTGGTGCTATGCCCCTAATATTCACATGATTAATAATAATAATGAACAAATGCATTCCATTGAGTATGCTGTAAAATTATGCAAATGTACTTGTGATACAAAAATATATATTTGTAAGAGATGAGCTGTATGATTTAATAACCTATTAATGCACGAGTCAAGAATCCATTTGACTTGATATAATACTTTATTATTTCATGGAACTTTTAACACACTTACAAAAAGTATGAACACCTCAAATAATGTTGATATCTTGAAAGCCACGAATGATTCCTAGATATAAACATTGTGTGGGTATGGATACTGCTTCACTCAACCTACAAGTCCTTAAACAATGTTTTGATGCCTCATCACTGCATTCCATTATGTGGGTGGCTATGAAGAAAGCCTCTACTGCTACTATTTATTTACCCTATCCCTTTCCTCCTTCCCTCCCTCCCTCCCTCCCTCCCATATTCCCTCTCACTGTAGTAATGAAAGACTTAAATCCTCTCACTCAACAAGGGATCTCTCTTACATTGCATCACCTATATCTTGTACATGGTTAAAAAAAAAAAAATTTTATAATGGAGCTTCTCTCCCTCCCTTGTTCCTGTCTCTATACAAGTGAAGGCTGTTGCTGTCATGACACTCTCCATACCTAAATCACAGCACTCATCTCTATCTCCTTCATTTCTTGTATGTCTGCTTTGAGTCGCAGCTTGAGGATCTCCCGCCAGATGGCCTCCAAGTGCTCCGGGTTCTTGATGCCCATCCTGAGCAGCGTTCCCTCACTGATGCGTACCAGAGCCTTGCCTGTGATGTCATTCTGGAAAAACAGGTGTGCCATGTGTTGCTAGTCTCACTCTACAGCACTGGACATGTGTGTGGTTAGAAAAGAAAATATATCTCCTTGACAAATATTGTCTGTCACACACACACAGTACATACAAGCATGAGGGATACATAAACAGCATATGTATGATGGATAGTCACTCTCTAAAATCTGTGTTGCTGTCCATGCATTCCACAGCTCCAAGGACTTACTGAGGTGAACAGATGTGCGTACAGCTGAAAGTAATCACTGAAATGCCTCTTGAACCATTTCTGTACATCAGCTGTTGTCCACTGGTAGCATGGCTTGGGCCGGGCAAGCTTTCCCTGTGGAGGAGCAACACCACTATTGTCATTTATATTACTACTGCTACTACTACTGAAACCCCCAACTGAGAAGAAACCATTTGCACTTGACTCCTATCACAATGTAATTTATGTTTAAAAAGGAATAGAGTCTGCCACAAAGCACTTTTTATAATTAATCAGGCCCTGGACATCCTGGAGAGGGAATCTAGTGCCTTCCAAGTCCCTGGAAGAAATTCTTGATGGACATCTTTGGTCCTCAGCATTGTACAGATGGCTTTAGGATTCCTTTAACCCATAAGAATTAATACATAAAGTAAAAATGTATTTACCCTGGGTCTAGGAGTCTGGCAAGTGTCTGTAACAGGCTGTGTCTCAGGTTTGTTGTCTGTAAAGAAAATAAGAGCAAATAAAAGTTTATATATATTTTTCAAGGAAATCAAGGTAAATTTTAAGTTAATTATATCATTAGGTTTGATCTTTCTGGAGAAATGCTTGTATGTTTTATATTCTACATATGTATATCAGGATAATGTGTGATTAACATGCCTAATTCATTACTATCAGGGAAGAAGTGTTAGTACTTAAGACAGATGATGGCAAGTGAAAGAGTTTTAGAAATACAGTTTCTACAACAGCAAACCATACATGGATTAAATCTAAATTCGGATAAACAGCTCCACAGAGACATAAGGACTATAATGAAAGGAAACACAAGCATATGTAAAGGAGTTAAAAATATGAAAAAAAGACAGATAGGATAATAAAGAGGTGGACATAAAACATAAAAAAAGAAAAAAAGAATAAAAGGTAGAGAGATGAACAGGAAGAGTTCAATATGAGAGAAGGATGACAGACAGAGAAGAAAATAAGAAAGGGATGGAGAAGCAGAGAGATAAACTGGAAGAGTCAGATATTGGAGAAGGATGAGGTGCAGAAGAAAATAAGAGATGGAGAGGCAAAGAGGTAGAGTCTGTTGTTTATTTCACCTGCTGGGGACTGGCTGGGCAGGAGCTTCATGGTGAGGGCAAGCAGGTTGTCACGTCTGGGAAGCACACTGGTTCGATTCTCTACCCTTCACCTTGAGTCAGCAATAAGATAAAATGCTAAATTATCTGAATGGAATTATTTATACAGCAAAAGTAGGAAGTGTTTTCTATATGACACACTGAGCCTTAAAAAAACTGGAGAGAGAGAGAGAGAGAGAGAGAGAGAGAGAGAGAGAGAGAGAGAGAGAGAGAGAGAGAGAGAGAGAGAGAGAGAGAGAGAGAGAGAGAGAGAGAGAGAGAGAGAGAGAGAGAGAGAGAGAGAGAGAGAGAGAGAGAGAGAGTACCTTAGTATTAATACTGGTAATAATTTTGTCATCACTTTATCTTGCAATCAAACACACCCACACACCTAAAACAAAATAGTAATAATAAATAAATAAGTATGTAAAATAAAAGAATAAATAAATAAAACTAAATAAAAAAGTTATGATGCAAATTACGCTGATATTTTGGCAAGTCACATCCTCCAGATACTGAGTCCCTGGCACCTACCTTCCTAGTGCACTATAACAGTTGGAACTGTGTCCGCAAATGCAAATGAATTGAGGATCAATTAAGCACTAAATAGATACAGTACATACATCCCTACAGTGGGAGTTATCAGCTTGTTCAGTGTTAAAATACCCCAAATTTTGGTCATAAGGAACCATTATGTGATTTCCATGAGCCTATAAATGACTGTCAGGGGGCTGCATGAGAACTAGAAGATTGCAAATTTTTGTGAGGGGATTGGACGCAACAAACAGGTGTGGTGGTTTCGGGATGTTGAGGTGAAGCAAGAGAGGTACAACCAGCTATGATGCACCAATGACTCACCCATCAAATGCCATCATGCATATTTTCTTCATCTTTAGGTTTAAGCCAATATTTCAAAGATGATAGTTTCTTCTTCTTTTTTTTTTTTTTTTCTCTCTCTCTCTTTTTTTTTTACATTTCCATGAATACTGAAGTCAACTACCTATTTCTCCTGGAGTCCCTTGTTGAGGGACTGACCTTTTCTTCACACTTTCATATTAGGCAATGCAATTCTAGTGAAAAAGTTGGTATCTGACAAAGTTAATCCATGCCAAAATCAACCTGAAAAATTTGTTACACCATGAAATTAGTGGAATGTGGCTCACCAAAAAGTTATTGTTCGTCTGCCATTATAAGTAGACGATAACCAGCTTGTATTAAGGTACCATAAAACATCCAGAACAAGAGTGACAAAGCAGAATCCGCCCTGCATATGATAAGACGCAGTTATGTTCCCCCATCACCACTTGGCTGCTGCAGGGAAATTATGCATGTTTATATTTCCTGGTTCACTTCCACCTGGCCTTGTAAGTGTTGGTTCTACCCTGCACACCTCCTACCACGAACCACACACTGACACAGGTATCTTGTATATTTTTGTTCTGCAGAAGGCACGTAACGCCAAACCTTTAACCAACATAATTTCCGACTGACTGGCGTACCTGTAGACTTGAGTTACCCTACCATTTCACTGGCAATTTCCCTACCTGCTTACCTGGACGGAGTAATAGGATAGCCAGCCAGAGGAGTAAACTAGGTGAGGCAGGGATTTACCTGGGTGATGTCTCCTTGCTGTTGCTCGCTATCCTCTTCTTTCCTTCTTGATCGGCTTTCTTCTTTTCTTGGCCAATCAAACACGTCTTCGATTCGTTGGTTTGTCTTCTACAGATTTCTTCGTGTTTCCTTCACTTTTTTTTTTTTATATTCCTCAGGTTATTTACTGTTTCATTACCTTATTCACGATCTGTGCCCCTTCTTCCAGTGCATTTATTTTGGGTTTAGTCTTTCTATCACCATCATTATTTCTTGTTGTTTGATTTCTCTTGCTTTCAACTTCTTGTTTTAGTTCGTCACGTATTTTCCGAAACTTACTTATCTATTCTATCTATCTGTTTGAGAAAGTGAGTTCACACTTCACATCCTCTTGTTTCTCTCTTTCGTACGGGATCACTATGAATGTTATTATATGTGCCATTTAGAAAATAAATCATATGAAATCAGTTCAGGTCAATTTATAACTCGGAAAATAAGAAAACGTAACAAAAACAACCTCCAAAATGTTAAAGTTGATAAAATTAGATTGCTATTGCTCCTCGTTTTCTATTGCAATGTCTATTGTAGGCGTCACTCCAGAAAACTGGTAACAACGACTTTTTACAATATTAAAGTGCATGGTATTGTTTCATTGGGATATGGATGATTGAAATGAATGTGTGTGTGTGTTTACGTAGGTGAGTTATGCACGAACTCCGATCTTACAATCAACACACACACACACACACACACACACACACACCTTCCGGGTATACATGCACACACACAAAATTTCCGGGTACAGACAGGCAATTTACGCCATTACATCACCCACGTGCATACACTCCCCTCCCCTACACCCAATCACACTCAACTAACGCACATGTCCACCTAATACAAGGCACCCATATATAAACTTAGCCCAGCCCTTCCTTCGTGCCACTCCCCTCGATCACCATTCCCCACCACCACCAACCGATCCATCTTCTTCATACTACTACTGCTACTACTACTACTATTACTACAATTTCACGGTATGCAAATGAGAAAACTGATTACTTCTAAGTCTCGTTGTATAAAGAATATTTTTGGGGTTATCAGTGAACAGGTTCGCCCGTGATATCTTGCAAACACACACAAACACCGGATACAAGATAGGCTGGTGTGACAACGAGCTGTGAAGAAATATGACATACTGTTCTCTCCACATTACCTAGTCTCCGCCCACCATCATTTTCTCTATGCATTCTATTGCTTCAGATGGCTGCTACTCAGATTGGTCCACTGCTCTTGCTACTGCTGCTGCTACTTTTCGACGTCCTGGTGGTAGCACAGCAGGAAGGGAACAGCCTGAGGAGCCAAGCACCGGGTATGGTTGTGACTCAAGGGAACTGTAATGCCTTTATCTTTTATTTGTGTAACTCACTGATTGTTCTAACGTAGCATGGGAAGTCCGAAAGCAATGCGAACGTTGGTGTTTCTCATCCTGCGGTGCTGAGGTCAGGTTTAGTAGCTGACAGATGTTGCATGTAAGGCGTGCAATGTCGATGTTTCTCATTACGGATACAAGATTATGAAGGAGATACTTTTGGATGAGTGTACTTTTTTCCCCATTTTCCCCCTTGTTATTATTATTATTATTATTAAACATAACGGAGAAGGCAGAGTGGGACGAGCGCAAGCGCTATAAGTTGCCAGATGACAACCCCCACCCACCTTGACCGTAGAAAGAAGAAAGGAAAAGCAATTAGCACAATAGTAGGATGAAATCAGAGCAGGAGGAGAAAATAGGTTAAACAATTATAAAGAACGCCTCAACGAACTGAGAATTATTAAAACTCACAAAAAAATTCAACAAAAAAAATCAACAATTCTGACTTATTTAATATATGTCAGACAACACGAGTAAATGTAGTATAACTACTTAAAACTTGATGGTATAAAATCACAGGTATAGTTACATAATTAATCACCGGTATAGCTGCAAAAGCAACCAGAGTTTAATTGACTAGACTCTTCAAGATTTTGTTCGAAGCAGACTTGAATTTTTGCACATCACTCGCAGTGCATGTGCCCTCGTCAAGCATGTTCCAAAGTCTTACAGCACAAGGAACAAAGCTTCGCTGAAACTGACTGGTGTGACACCTAACCTGCTGTAAGCAGCGCGCATGTGAATTTGACGCAAGTCGAGTGTTTCTGGTGGGCACAAATGCATTTGGGATGGAGGCATTCAGCGGGTGAAGCTGGTTGGCATGGATCTTATATAGTATGCAGACACTGCTGACATTGCGTCGGTGACCAAGATCCCAAGCTGCTTCGCCACCACAGAGGAACCTAGCGGAAGAGACAACTCTGTCAATGAGACGGAGGTGGGGCACAGCTGCGGAAGACCACACAGGAGCACAATACTCCAGCAGTGGAAGAATAAAACACCGGAAGCAGCTGGCAGAGATAGACTGGTCACCAAAAATCCGGTAAGCCTTCCTCACAACGCCAAGCTTTTGCGAGGCAGAACTGACAAGACGCCTGATGTGCCGTTCAAAAGAC
>NC_087184.1:8325219-8342719 GCF_035594125.1 Scylla paramamosain
CTCTTTCGTCGTCCTCACTTTCCTCACTTTTGATTCATACGACTCGCGGATCATGAAATAAATAATCACGAAAAATAACGAAAATAAATAAATAAATAAGCTGAGGCTAGATAGAAAAAAAGAGAAAATAGCAAATGTTATGCTTTAGCTAACCCGGTGTGTGAGTGTGTGTGTGTGTGTGTCTGTTTGCAGGCCTCGCCCCGGACTGGATGACTTACCCGGAGTGTGGTTTGCCCAATAGGAGAAACCAAAATCGTATTACAGGAGGATCAGAAGCCGCTGAGCATGAGTACCCCTGGCTGGTAAGGTACACCCCACCACCCCACCTTCTCTCTCTCTCTCTCTCTCTCTCTGCTAAGTGGTGGATCAATAATCATTTACGCAATCATATTAAAAACTATTAGATAATTTGATTTAATATTGTGGTCTGGTAACTCTCTCTCTCTCTCTCTCTCTCTCTCTCTCTCTCTCTCTCTCTCTCTCAGGCGCTGCTCGTCATCCTCTGGAGTGACTTCAAAGTGACCTGCTCAGGCTCCCTCATTCACCCCCAATGGGTCATCACGGCCTCACACTGCCTCCTCAGGTGACACACACACACACACACACACACATACACACGCACACATACGAGAAGCTTAATGTGTTTAATTAGCGTGTCATATTTTACGAAAAGAATTTCAGGCAAAAGTCAACATCAAGCAGCCCCATCTACCACACCCCCAGTTCTTGCCTTTTGCGGAGCTCTTGGTACAAAACAAATCGGGTTTTAGGGGAATGAGCCTAGCCTACTATTTCCCAGACAATGATAATTTATTTCTGGGCAAAAAAAAAAAAAAAAATAAAAATATGGTTATTCTTTAATCATGATCTACACAATAAACGTATTAACAGTGAAATAATGAACTGAAATCATCTAAACCTAACTTAACCTAGCCTAAGGGTGGCCATACACGTTCAAAAAAAGCGCCAAAATTTTGCATCAAAATTTTGACGTGTAACTTTGATACAAAATTTTGATGCATAATTGCCCACACACGTTTAGGCGTTTTTCCCATCAAAATTCAGTATAGTCAAAATCTTCGACATGGATGCATCAGTGGCCATAGCACTAGTGTTCGCATTGGACTCTGATAAACTTCCTGGTAAACGTCGGAAATGGTCAAAAGACTGGTTTTTAAAACGGGAAACCTACGGACACGTCAACCTCCTGCAGGAATTACGTGTTAACGAACCAGGGGACTTCCGTAACTTCCTTCGAATGGATGCGCTATCGTTCGATGAGTTACTCGGCCTTGTCGAGCCATTGATAAGGAAAGAAGACACCGTCATGTGTCCATCCATACCACCAAGTGAACGCTTGTACTCGTACAGGTCTTCAGTTCCGGCGCTTGATTTGGCACTTTTGTCCATTTTTCGAAGTTCATTGTGAAAATTTGTTCGCAGATTATTTATTTTTTTCTTCAGATCTTCTAATGTGGCGGAAGTAAAATGCTCACGATATTTCTGCAGTAGAATGTCATAGGCCTCGGCTTTCTTAGCACGATTGCTATAATCATCCGACTTAATTCTCCACAAGGCTGGCAAGGTCCGATACACTCCTAAAACTTCAATCAAAAATTTTTTTTTTCGGCCTCCTCCTCCGCAGACATGGCGATCCTGTCTCTTCGTCAGTCACCTGCGAACTAAACAGCTTGATCAAAATTTTGACAGGAGCCCACACACGCATCAAAAATTTGACGACTCGTCAAAATATATATAACGGATTTGATCAATCAAAATTTTGCTTCAAATCTTTTTTTGACATCAAAACGTCCTACACACACTCAAATTTTGCATCAAAATTTTGATATCAAAATTTTGATGCAAAATTTTGACGCTTTTTTTGAACGTGTATGGGCCCCTTAACCCTCTGTTGGGAACGCTAATGTTATTCAAATATTATGCAAAGCTCATCAGTCAATACATTCATTTCTACTCGATTCAGACATCAATATCACTGGAGTTTGTGACACTAGTTAAGGCAACTTGTGTACATTCACGAACACAGAAGGAAGAACGGACAGGTGTGGACGCCCCGAGTGACGGTGCACCTGGGCGTGGTGACGAGAGAGCAGGGCGGCCAGGTGGAGGTGGAGGCGAGCACTGTCATCCTTCACCAGAAACTCAACTTTCATTACGACGTGGCTCTGCTGAGGTTAGTCTCTCTCTCTCTCTCTCTCTCTCTCTCTCTCTCTCTCTCTCTCTATGCCAATTTGCGGAATCAATAATCATTTCCGCAGTTAAACGTAGATAACATTTTTTTTCTTTTTAATATGTAATGGTGTGGTAAGTGCTCTCTTTCTCTCTCTCTCTCACCGACCACACCTCACTACTCTGTATAGTTCCACCATAGCCTAGCCACACAGCATCGTAGTCACACCCAAAGCCACACCATCACACAAAGCACTTCACATACACCCCTTATCACATCTCTTACACCTTAAATATTTATCGTATACCCATTACACCCAACATACGCCACATACACACATACTTAAACTTCACCTTAGCACATTTACGTATCACAAACACTATACACCTTACGTATACCACACTCAGCCACTACACCTCCTGTAAATCAAATACGAAAAAAAAAAAAAAAACACAATACGCTTTAAACTTATTTATACACCCTTTAATTACACCCTTGTGACATCCAACACCCTTCAATGACAGACTGGAGCGCTCTGTTGACTTCTCTGCCGCCATACGCCCCATCTGCCTGCCGCCCCGGAGCCTCAGCATGTCGCCAGAGGGAGCCCGAGTAGAGATCGCGGGCTGGGGCAACGACGAGACCGGTGCGTGACTGAAAGATTGATCTGATGATGACGCAATGGTCGCTACACTATGGCGCCGTGCGTGGAGGATTGGGGGGTGGGGGGTTGTTATTACTTTTTTTTATTTATTGGTGTTATGTTCGTGAAGTTATGGATCTCTCTCTCTCTCAATGACATTTTCCTGTTACCTAGCGTATCTACGAATATATTTTAATTGATAGTAATATTAAAGAGTGCTCTCTCTCTCTCTCTCTCTCTCTCTCTCTCTCTCTCTCTTAACCACATTTTTGTTACATCACTTATCTCATGCTTTCATTAACAGTATTCAACTAATATTCTCTCCCCTCCCCTCTGCAGGCACAAAGAGCAACGTGCTGAAGGTGCTAGAGCGGCTCGGCATGTCCTGGGAGAAGTGCAAGGCGTGGTTCCCCAAATACATCACGCAACACCACTTCTGCACCTACGGCAGGGACAGGCGGCACATTTGTGTGGTGAGTATCAACGCCAAGAGTCCCTCCCTTGTCACGCTTCACTGAACAATGGCCGGTGATATAATGTAAGTGGGGAGCGGTAATGAGTCTCTCTCTCTCTCTCTCTCTCTCTCTCTCTCTCTCTCTCTCTTTGAGCTTGATTACCTTCCTTGTACGTAAAAGTTGACAAATAAATACTGTAATGATATAAAATAAAAGTCAGACAAAAGACTGGAAAAAAAGAGTCAGTCTCATTTACACGAAATTAATAAATGATACAAATAAATAAATAAATAAATAAATAAATAAGTAAAACAAGGTGTAATAAAATAATAATAATAAAAAAAAGAGCTAAACAAAAGAACGCCAAAGATAACGCAACAACTTCAAGTCAAGGAAGAGAACTCCATAACACGTGAATCAGGACCAAGCTATTAAGGACACGAGTTCCCATTATCTGGCCACAAAGTTCCATTCACGAGCCCTTTTTCCCCACCCAGGGTGACTCGGGAGGGCCGGTGATGGTGGAAGTGGAGGGTCGCCTGGCGCTGCTCGGGGTCACCAGCTTCACCGCCACAGCTTCCTGCAACGGCACCGAGCCCGATGGACACACTTCAGTCCCTCACTTCCTGGACTGGATACAGCAAGAGACAGGCATCAAACTCCCTGTCTAAGTACACATCGCGGATCAAACCTTTCGGGATCTTACCTCGCCTTTTGAATATCTCTAGAAGTTAAGGTTTTTAAGGGCGATTCCATAATATTAGTGATAATTTAAGAAGTCTCATCGTCATTGGGAAAAACGCTCATAAGAATCCAATTAATGATCTCTATGGTCTTTGAATTAGTTCTTATGAGTCTTAGGTATTTTTAAATTAGGATCTTAGTTTTCAGATTTGTATTGCATTGTTCAAGGCAATTATTTCACAATAACGTAAAATGTTAGAAAAGTTTTAAGCATCAAACTGGCAATTTACCATGTGACACTGAGGAAGTTTAGATATTTATGTGGCAGAGAATTAAGGTTGGACAAAAAAGACATAACACTGGATGCAAAAAGGTGTAACAGCTGCCAAGAATGTGAGATAAGAAATTTTAATTTTATTCACCACTAAGAAAAATCACTAACTATCACAGCAATTACCATAACAACCTTAGTGGATAAAACTGCTTTTCAGACAACCTCATGTTCTTTCATCCAGGCCAAAGGTGCTGGACTGATACCCATGTCACTGAGCACAGGGTGTCAGGACGTTCAGCTGACTTTGAAGACCCGAGAGAAGAATGAGTGATTGTATCTTGAGATGAAATGAAAGTGTCATGCATGTAATAAAACTTGCAATAGTGAATTACTTTGTACAAATTTCCTTTCAACCTTAATGATAACTAGGTGATACTCATGAAGAATATAGATAATTAATAATATTCAGTTTATTAACAAGACCATATATTTACTTTCTTAGAGAAATGCCATTACAAGTGTTAGACTTGGTATATGCAAAACTTGACCTAATCTGGCACTAATGCTGACAGATGAAGGAGGTATATTGCAACACTCGATGTGCTCATTCAACACAAGTACAGTCAACAAAGGAAGTATTAGTACTCCTCTGCCTTTATGGCCTATTTGTGGCCTCACTTTATCATAAGAACACAAAACATAAAACACACCACAACTGTTGTAACGTCAAATAAACTACAGATGAACAGGACTGATGCATTCACCAAGACAGATACTTTTCTTGTTGACTGTATGTAATCTGGATGTTCAGGCTGACACTCCACTTTGCCTCCCTCACACTCACTCTGAGAAGCCCACCATCATGTGTACCTAGCCCTGTGTTTGACTTCCACGCCGGACACTGGGGGATGTGGCAGTGAGTGTGTGTGTGTGGGGTGGTCTTGCTCTGGTGTCTTCATCTGCACAGCTCCAGCCAGAAGGGATGTCACAGATTTCAGCATTTTTCACTTACAAGATACAGTAATACTTCCATTCCCATTTGATTTACCATTTGCATCACTATATGGGTAATTTTGAGGAAATATGTGACATCATTTATGGCCAAAGCTGTACATGGTTTAACTTAACAAGCAAACAACCTTTAAATTACAATGAAAGTACAGTTAGCATTCACTGGCGGTGGCATGTACTTTGGTCTCCTAGATCACTTGCTCTTTAGTTGGCAGCTGTAATGTTACAAAGCATAAACTAGGTGCAGATCAATTTAGATTCTATTTTATATTATCTTACTTCTCTGTGCAGTTATTTTTGTGCATCCATCCCTTCTGAATCTTATGTTATTCCCTAATTGTATGTGTACTTTCAAAAGCCTAAGATAGAAGGCAGAGAAGTTAACTTAAGTGAGGTATTTGCATAGAATACTTATAATGGCTCATTTGCCACATGCCTATCTGTGCTTTGTGTATATACAGAACACATTTTTGTCCCTATCCTGTTCTTCAGCACTCCCCCACACATCCACCCACACCACAACATTCAACAAACCACCTAAGTCCTCCCTTCATCCTACATCCAGCATTCTTGCTTGTGTTCAATTCAACATTTTTACTTTTAATCCACAAACTCAGTATCTCTAGTCCCTAACTCAATAATCTGACTTCAGATCCTTCCAAAACAGACAAATGTCAAATATGATTACCTGATCAAAGTTTTCTTTTTAGTGATCACTCACTCATCTCTTTAGTCTCTCACTCAAGTAATATCCCTTTCTGATTGTAACACACAACATCCTTGCCACTGAAACAAGAGGGTCTGGTCTACACTAACACCAAGAACAGTGTTGGGAGGGAGCTGCAGGGAAGGAATATTTGGTATGCACTTAATCATTACAGTGGAAATTTGATGTGGAAAAAAGTTAGAATTATACTATGAAAACTGTACTGTGTGCAACAGGACAGGAAAGAGGGAATGATATAAACAGCTTCAGCCTTACAATAAGGGTGAGAAAGAGGAATGACCAGCGTGTGTGAGAAGTGACAGCCTGATTATATACAAGGAAGTGAGTTGATTACTCTTTTTTTTTGGCCGGAGAAAATAAAGTTATTAAACAACCCCAGATTAATAATTTGAAATTAGTTTGCCCATTACAAGCAAATAGATTGTGCCTTGCCTTGTGCATACCACATATGTATGCATCTACACACACACACACACACACACATACAAACAAATAAACTTTAAAATGAACATTTTTGTTAAAATGCTAAATTTTCAAATAAACTATTGATCATTATCACCATCATTATCATTAAACACACACACACAGACACACACACACACACACACACACACACACACACACACACACACACACATATGCACACACACATACTGCACTAGTTTCCTTTTCACATTCATTATCCTGTGAGAAGTCAAAACTCAACATTACCTCTATGCCTTCACAAGCTCCAGACACTACAAAGCATTAAATGAATGTTGAAACATGATGTGGCAAAAAAAAAAAAAAAAAAAAAAAAAAAAAAAATTAGTTGAAGAGTAACTTTAGGATTTACAGAGATCCACAGTGCTGCTGCTGCTGCTGCTGCTGCTGCTGCTCCTCCTCACTACAATTAATTGGGTTCTACTATAAAGCATATTAGGCATTCAGTGTTATATACTATATATATATATGACACAGACGGGCTACTTTTAAAAATATATCTAAACATTCTGCTGCTATGGTTCTAAGTCTAAATGTGTATCACTACTCCTGACCGGTGGAGACCAAGCACTGCAGGCAGCCGGCCGGCACCACCACCATCGCCGCCACCACACCCCGTGAGCGGTGCTGCGGTCACCTCAAAGCAACATAGTGGCAGTAATGTTTGACTGAATACAAATCCAAGGTTAGTGCTGGAAGGAAGTGCAGTATTAAGTGGTATCTCGCCTAACTGACATCCTGGCCACTATTGTGTTGTGTCATGATGGGGAAATGCAAAAGGAGGGAAAGAGGAGGGAAGGTGAGCCTCAGACAGGGAGAAACTGAGACCAACTAACTTCTGGCACAATGGGGATGACGACACTAAGGAAGGGGAATACATTGCATTGCTGCACTGATGAGACACTGCTGAGATGGCAGACTCTCATTGGCATGTCTTGACTGGGAGATTGGCAGGACTGTTCAGGTATTTCATTCTCCAGTGTTTAGACCTGCTTTGCAAAACCAATCAGGAGAAAGTGTGCAAGCCTCTGTATCTCAAGAGCCTCCAGTGAACTTTTGTGGTAATGGTAATACTGCTGTAAACAGAATGGCTGGTGACATGGCAATCCTGAAGGTTAATACTTTACGTTCAGCTTTTAGAAAATTTGATGAGACTTTGGTGCTTTGTGATGCACAAAGTCAATGGCAGCGATGGTGGGAACAAGAGTGTTCCTCTTCCACCAAGATCTGGGAAGAATGGACAATGTTTGACACACATGAATACATGAACTGTGGACATCACTACTGGGTTGCAAAATGTGCTTGTGAGACTGTTTGTCTGGCAACATGAAAATGCTCCCTCAGAGAAAGCTGGCAACTGCATTTTGTTACATCATAATTAGTCAATTTGAGAAAAAAGAAAAAAAATTTAATTTTGATATTTGTACTATAATGAACTCTTACACCTAAAAAGAGAACATAGTTATCACTTAGTTCATGACAAGATGTTTCTCCTTGACCAACATTAACCTTGGCCACCACGATGCCACAGCAGCACCAGCATCGTCCAGCCACACTACAGGTGCTGTGTGGCTGGCTCATGGCACTACAAGGAGGCATTGAGGCTCTGGCCCACACTGGCCCCTGCCTTGTGGTGGGTGGAGTCCCCTCCAATACCCATGTGGCCGGTGTAGTAGCGGGAGTGGTACACGTCGGCCAGATTCCTGTTCCCCTTGGCTGCCAGGTTGGTGATGCTGTACTCAGTGAGGGAGTCATGGTGGTGGTGATGGTGGTGGTGGTGGTGGTGCAAGCCATGGGCCCCATGGTTCATCTTGGGCATCAGGCTGGTGTACTTCTTGGTGAGGGAAGCAGACTCCTCCTTGGGGCTTTCCTCGTGCTCGATGCTGCTGCATGAGCTGAAGGACTGCTCACTGATCATGCTCTCCTCCTCCTCTTCTTCCTCCTCCTCCTCTTCCTCCTCTTCCTCTTCAAAGTTGTAGTCGGGCTTGATGTACTGCTCCACATTCTCCTCCTTCATGCAGTCCTGGCACCAGGATGGCTCTGCATGGCCCTTCTCAGTTTTGACTGGCAGGTAAATGCTCTTCAGGTAAAGCTTGTGGCAGCGGGAGCAGTTGTAGGACTTCTCCCCATGTCGCTTCAGGTGCTGGTTGAGGATGCTGCGCTGGGAGAAGGCCTTGCCACAGTGCGTGCAGGGGAAGGGGCGCTCACCGGTATGGACACGTGTGTGCTGCACCAGGTACACCTTCTTGCGGAATGCCTTGCTGCACACCAGGCAGGAGAAAGGCTTCTCCTCCCCATGCACCTTGTCATGTTCCCGCAGGGCACTCTTCAGGGCAAAGGACTTGCCACATTCATAGCAGGTGTGCGGCTTCTCTCCAGAGTGCCGCTTGAGGTGCTGCACCAAATTCCCCTTCAGGGAGAATGCACGCTTGCACTGGGGACACTTGTGGGGCCGCTCCCCAGTGTGGGTCCGCATGTGCTGGTCCAGGTAGCTCTTCTTCATGAACAGCTTGTTGCATTCCGAGCACTGGTGGGACTTGTGGTCTGTGTGCAACTTGAGGTGCTGTGCCAGGTTGCCCTTGAGAGAGAACGCCCGGTCACACTGCGGACACTTGAAGGGCTTCTCCCCAGAGTGGACCCGTGCATGCTGGTGTAAGTAAACCTTCTTGAGAAAGGTCTTGGGGCACTCGGTACAATTGTAGGTCTTTTGGTTGGTGTGCAGCTGCATGTGTTTGGTGAGGTTGCCCTTGAGGGAGAACTCTCTGCTACAGACGTTACACTTGTGGGGCTTCTCCCCGGTGTGGACCCTCACGTGGCGGGTGAAGTCTGCCTTGTTGGAAAAGATCTTGCTGCACTTGCATACAAAGCTCTTGTCATGTATGGAGGGTAGGAGGAGGTCTTCAGCCTGGATTGAGGATGAGTACAGAGAGCTGAAATGAGCGGCTTGATAACTGTAATTGTTGCTCGTGGGCAAGATGCTGCTCATGGTGTACAGGGCTCGCTCTTTTTCTCTCTCTGCCTCTCTCTCTCGCACCTGACTGTGACCGGCGTGCAAGTGCCTCAGGGTGGAGGTGTTGGGATCCCTACCAAGTAATTCAGGGATGAGTGCACTGCTTCATCTTGCAGCAGCGAGGGGAGCACATCCTCACTCCTGCCGTGACCCTTCCATGGTCTGCAACAACAGGCACAAGTGAACATTAAGGCTTTGGAATGGCTTCACAGGCAGCCTCTGTGCCACTTACAATCTCTTAACTGAAGCTGGTATAGAATATCTCTTATCATCAACCTCAAAATTAATTTGTATTTGTGTGTGTGTGTGTGTGTGTGTGTGTGTGTGTGTGTGTGTGTGTGTGTGTGTGTGTGTGTGCATGCATGCCAATACAAGGCTTCGTGTCATCCACACCCTAACATTCGGGCAGTAAATTTTTTCACCAACATTCTTACCACAAATAATGACAAAACATATGGAGTATAATAGTATCTGAACTAAGGTTCACAGTGATTTTAGAAATTTTGGGATAAATCTTTTAACATGGATACAAACATTACAAAACACCCTCACATAATCTCCTTGCAGCTGTATCAAACACTCCCTCTTAGAATTACAACCTTTACATTCATTTTCGCCTCACATACGTTTTGCCATTACAAGAGGCGTGCACTTATGATGGCACAGGCAGCACACCTCTGCCACAACCCCCTGTGTCCCTGTGCTTCCTACACACAGTCTCCCCAGGATGGACACGTGGCTCAGAAGCACCCATTCAGCTAAGACATTGAAATCGTCCTTGATATCCCCACAGGAGCTTTATACAGATCCTCGTACACTGAAGACACCTCTAACAGCCTCACAGGGCCTAAAAAAAACAATATATACAAGATACTCAAACTACTCTCACACAACATCCCTAACAAAGCTCTCTAACAGACCTTACCATGTCTAACACCCTCATAACAGCATTCAGATCCTTAAATATCCTCTAACACAACCAGCGCGCCCCAGCAGTCCCAACAAGAACCACAAACAGCCCCTCATAGCACAGTGACAGCTCCCAACACACCCTTTACAGCTGCACCGTCCCTTAGAACAGACCCCAAACGCCTCATATAGTATGTCCAGACAACCTCACATGCACCCCTAGCAGCCCCTGACAGCCCTAACAAGCCCCTGCCAGCCCCTACAAGCAGAGTGACGTGCAGAAATGTAAAAAGAAAGAAAGGCACGTTAGCCCATTTCCTCTTGTTTGTTTTTCGTTGCGCGCGTCCCTCCCAACCAACGCCACCATCCCTTATTTACTCTCGTTTTACTCCACTATCCGCAATTATTTCACATTCTTACGTTTTGTATTGGTTCCGCGGAGTAAAGGTGGTGCCCCGCTGTCGTGCAGAGTCTAGGGATATGCGTAAAATACAAGAAATGAGCAGAATTAAGGTGGAGGTGCCTGGCGTCCTCCCCCTCTTTGCTGATGTAGGAGAGGTAATGGTGTTTATTCCCATTGTCAATGGTAAATTAGAGACAATTTATTACGGTGGTGGGGATATTTCAAGTGGTTAGTACGGATGGTAGAAGGAACGTTGGCAAAACAAAGAGAAATAGCCAAACAAGACAAGGATACATGGCTTGTTGTCACATTAATATTTGCCACAGGAGGAAAGTTAGCCAATATTTATACACATTAATGTTTCACTAAATATTACCATTCGTTTTCTATCAAAATAAAGATAATTTTCATTTATTAGATTAAATGTCTGAATATCGATAAAACAAACGAAACTTACAGAAAACGTATCAAAACAAAGGTTTTAAGAGTGACTTATTTGGTTTGAAAGTTACGAACTGCGAGAATTTTCTTTCATTACGGATAGGCCGAGCTGCCAGGCCTCATGTATTTAATTGTGAGACGACTAAGCAGGAAGGGGGCTTATTTTGGGATTGAAGAAGAAGAAGAAGAAGAAGAAGAGAGAGAGAGAGAGAGAGAGAGAGAGAGAGAGAGAGAGAGAGAGAGAGAGAGAGAGAGAGAGAGAGAGAGAGAGAGAAAATGATAATTTCATGATTAGTACATATATATATATATATATATATATATATATATATATATATATATATATATATATATATATATATATATATATATATATATATATATATATATATATATATATATATATATATATATATATATATATATATATATATAAGTGAAGAAGGACATGTACCACTCTGTGTTGCAACTCCAGGAAAACTTTTATTTTCAAGCATACGTAACATCCAAATCATGGACGAGCACTGACGAAATACTGGCTCACCAGCTGACTACGTGATAAGTCCAAAAAACGACGTTAGACGTGTACGCTCATCTTCACATTATATGATTACTATTATTAGTAACCAAACCTAGTGAGCCTCTAAAATATGCTGCTAGTTGTACTGCCGGGAAAAATGCAGCATCAGGAAGGCATTGTTCAGAGGACGCCATCTTCTTGGTTTGTTTACCAACTGGCAACTGTCAGCCAACACCCGCTCCGCCTCCTCTCGCTGGCCGCTCTCTGCTTGCCTACTCTCACGCTGGAGGCCTTGCACTCAACAAAACAATGAAACTTGACTCTATCTGCCTTGGAACAGACTGACTAGCCAACAAAACAGTGAAACCTGAACACTGGTGCACCACCACCATGGATCCCGCTGACCATGCAACAGGAAGGGCGTTCCACAAATTCCCCAATGTAATAGTAACGAAGTGCCTGGCGCGGTAAAACAGGCTGCCTTCCTATACTCAGTTAGGCAGGGCGATGAAAGGAGTCTCGGGAGGCGGAACGCAGGGTCATTTAGATTCTTTAGAGTCCATGGAGGAAGGTGTGTGTGTGTGTGTGTGTGTGTGTGTGTGTGTGTTCAAATAACCTTTGTCTAATCCAACATCTACAAACCCACGAAGAACAATAACATGAAAAATTCGGAAAAAATAATTAATCAAGCTTTAAATCTCTCTCTCTCTCTCTCTCTCTCTCTCTCTCTCTCTCTCTCTCTCTCTCTCTCTCTCTCTCTCTCTCTCTCTCTCTTTCTCTCTTTCAGTAACTTCGTTCTGTATTTATTTATTTTAATTGTAAAAAATCCATTTAAAACAGATGTTACTTGTGTGTGTGTGTGTGTGTGTGTGTGTGTGATTTGATCGTACGAAAAGGGGTGGTAATGTTACTCGATACTTTGACACCCATCCTCTCTCTCTCTCTCTCTCTCTCTCTCTCTCTCTCTCTCTCTCTCTCTCTCTCTCTCTCTCTCCATCAGGCCAGTCGATGGTCGAGTGAGGGACGTCTGTCTGTCTCTGTCTGTCTATATATATCTGAGACAGCGAGACCGTCACCAACCATACCGACGTAACTCTCTCTCTCTCTCTCTCTCTCTCTCTCTCTCTCTCTCTCTCTCTCTCGCTTGAAATTCACCCATATATATATATCCTACCCATGTATTATATATATATATATATATATATATATATATATATATATATATATATATATATATATATATTTTTTATATTTGAAATCTGTCTGTCCTTCTGTCTGTCTGTCTGTCTGCATGACTTCCTCTCTCACGCACATTTTTCTTTCTCCCTGTCTATCTGTCTGTCTGTCTCGTTCGCCTTTCTGTTTATCTGTCTGTATGTCTGACTGCTACACGCGCATCTTCCTGTCTGTCTGCTGCCTCTAGCTAGCCTTTCTGTCTATATGTCTGTCGGTTTGTCTGTCTGCCCCTAACACACGCCTCTCTGTCTGTCTGTTTGCCCCTAACATACGCCTGTCTGTCCTGTCTGGATGTCACTGACTATTCCTGCCTGTCTGGCTTCTATGCAAATTTTCCTGTCTGTCCCATCCGTCCGTTTGTCTGTGTGTCTCAGTCCTAACTGTCCCTTTTCTTACTAGGATTTGTTGACACTTATAAAAGCTAAAAGTATAATGCAGAATTGGAAGCTGAAAATTAATTCTATCTCGAGACATTTATCTTAAAACAACTCATTCTCTCTCTCTCTCTCTCTCTCTCTCTCTCTCTCTCTCTCTCTCTCCTCTCTCTCTCTCCTCTCCTCTCTCTCTCTCTCTCTCTCTCTCTCCTCCCTTCTCTACAGTATGCCAGACGGGAAGTGAAACAGTCTAATAAAAAGTCGAGAGAGAGAGAGAGAGAGAGAGAGAGAGAGAGAGAGAGAGAGAGAGAGAGAGAGAGAGAGAGAGAGAGAGAGAGAGAGAGAATATTCACTCCTCATTTGTCCTTAAGATTCACCCGATTGCCCTCTGACCTGACCAAATGACCTCTCTCTCTCTTTGTCTCTCTCTCTCTCTCTCTCTCTCTCTCTCTCTCTCTCTCTCTCTCTCTCTCTCTCTCTCTCTCATCTGACCTGACCTGACCTACAGTTTCGTTCACATGACCTCGCACAATATGGGGGCGACAATTCCGGAAGTCTCTCTCTCTCTCTCTCTCTCTCTCTCTCTCTCTCTCTCTCTCTCTCTTTGTCTCTGGTGGACGAATGCACGAGAGAGAGAGAGAGAGAGAGAGAGAGAGAGAGAGAGAGAGAGAGAGAGAGAGAGAGAGAGGATGTGAAGCACTCTGATGAACAGCGAATGAAACTTGTAAGGCTTCAGTAATTTCCCGGAGTGTAAACGATCTGGCTTTTGCGCTTGCTGGAGGAGGAGGAGGAGGAGGAGAAGAAGAAGAAGAAAAAGGTGGTTCAGCCAGTTTATTATTATTATTATTATTATTATTATTATTATTATTGTTATTATTATCATTAAAGGTGGTGGTGATTGTAATGGTGATAGTGTTTGTTGTAGCAGCAGTAATAATAGTAGTAGTAGTAGTAGAAGTAGTAGTAGTAGTAGTAGTAGTAGTAGTAGTAGTAGTAGTAGTAGCAGTAGTAGTAGTAGTAGTGTTTACTATAATAATTGCCGTTGTTTTTGTAGTTACTATTATTTTACACCATGATCATTAAACCACCACCACCACCACCACCACCACCCCTTCTACGTACTGCTACAACCTTAATTAACAGTCATTAACCTAATTAATTGGTACTAAATGATATGCACCTCCTCCACCACCTGATAGTGTGGAGGGAAGGGGAAGGGAATGGGGAGGAGAGGGGGAGGAGGAGGAGGGGGAGGAGGGGGTTATTTGATACTTTAATTCACTCCAGCGTAGAAGAGGGATGGAGAGAATGGAGGAAGAGGAGGAGGAGGGAGGGAGGGATGGAGAGGATGGAGGAGGAGAAGGAGGGGAGGGTTGGAGGAAAAAAGGGGGGTTGGGGGAGATCCCAGCTAGTCCCTTCGTCTCCATTATTAAACTGAAACGTGACTCTCTCTCTCTCTCTCTCTCTCTCTCTCTCTCTCTCTCTCTCTCTCTCTCTCTCTCTCTAACATCTGGAAGCGTTATGAATGAAATAAAAATAATGATGTTAGTTTAGCCACTCCAACACACACACACACACACACACACACACACACACACACACACACACACACACACACACACACACACACACACATCAGACAAGTTATTTTTTCCATCTCTCTTCACTATCATTTTTCTTCTATCTTTCTCCTCCTTTCCTCCTGTTTTTATCACCTTTTTCCTCCCCTTACCATCTGTCTCCTCCTAACCCTTTTCCTACTCTTTCCCTATAGGAGGAGTTCCAAGATGGCTGCCGCTGCCCTTCAGATGGTATCGCCCTCTTATTAACATATCTGATCCCACCACCTCCACCTCCTCCTTCCGCTCCCTAGGGATTAGGAAGCAATTAAGAAAAGTAAAGAAAACAAAAAATAAAAAAAAACAGTGGCAGCAGTTCACTTTACGACAAAAAAAAAAAAAAAAAAATGTGGTATTGTTTCTTTTTGTTGTTTATTTTATCACTTCCTATTTTTTTCAGTGTAAAGGGTTATTGTTATTGAAAGTGTCCGTTCTTGATTTTTTTTCTTTCTTTTCTCTGTCTTCTTTCTATTTATATTTATGGTTATCTTTTCCGTTTTTTTTTCTCTTTTTCTTTTCCTTCTCATCTATTGTCTTTTTTGTCGTATCTTCTTTTCTTTTCTTTTCATTCATTGTTTTCTTTTTCCTTTCTATCACAGTTTCCTTCTTCGTTTCTTTCTTTATTTCTCTGTTTCTTCCTTCATCATCATCATCATCATCATCATCTTTTTCTCCTCCTCTTCACACCTTTTGTAACCATTTAATTTTTATTCTTAATCTAACTAAACTTCTTCTTTGCTATCTCCTTCTTCACCATCTTCTTCTTCTGCTATTCCTTCTCATATTCACATTTATATAACCATCTAATTGTTATCCTTAATCTAACTAAACATCTATTTCTTTGCTATCTCCTCTCATTTATCTTTTTTCTTCCTCAAGTTTGGAATGTCACAAGTTAACACCGACTGGAATACCTGTCTGCCTCAGTTTGTTCCAGCATTAACCTCCTCCTCCTTCTCCTTCTCCTCCTCCTCTTCCTCCTCTTCTTCCTCCTCCTCCTCCTCCTCCTCCTTCTCCCCTTCTTCCTCCTCCTTCTCCGCCAGCCAGTTTCCTTCCCCTCCCGCTGATCAAATTACCTGAGTTTGCCCTAAAATAATCGCCTGAAATTAATCCACTTTGCTTGGTCGAGAGAGAGAGAGAGAGAGAGAGAGAGAGAGAGAGAGAGAGAGAGAGAGAGAGAGAGAGAGAGAGAGAGGGAGGGAGAGTTATATAATTAAGTGTGTACACGTTAATTATGAAAACGTGCATAATTGTCCTTGGTAGTGTGTGTGTGTGTGTGTGTGTGTGTGTGTGTGTGTGTGTGTGTGTGTGTGTGTGTGTGTGTGTGTGTGTGTGTGTGTGTGTGCATGAGTGGCCGCCGTGTGTGCGTTGACAATGTACACAGTCTTTCGTTTCGTGGAGTTACACTGCCTTCTCTCTCTCTCTCTCTCTCTCTCTCTCTCTCTCTCTCTCTCTCTCTCTCTCTCATCCTCATTTCATCTCCCCGTTAATTTCTCCAGCTCTATCTTATCGTTTTTGTGTATTTTTCCTCACCTTACCTCTCTCTCTCTCTCTCTCTCTCTCTCTCTCTCTCTCTCTCTCTCTCTCTCTCTCTCTCTCTCTCTCTCTTTGAAATGCGTTAATGTATCTTTTACCTCGCAAAGAGAGAGAGAGAGAGAGAGAGAGAGAGAGAGAGAGAGAGAGAGAGAGAGAGAGAGAGAGAGAGAGAGAGAGAGAGAGAGAGAGGTGCAGTTAGGGTGGGGCACAACAAGTTTCCTCCTCCTCCTCCTCCTCTCCCCTCTTTCTCCTCTCCCTCTTCCTCCTCTTCCTTCTCATTCATTCTAAGGGTCACACACTCTCCCCTCCCCCCTCTCCCTCTCCTTCGCTCGATAACTTGTCAAAGGTCAACGTGACTCTCTCTCTCTCTCTCTCTCTCTCTCTCTCTCTCTCTCTCTCTCTCTCTCTCTCTCTCTCTCTCTCTCTCTCTCTCACTCTCTCACGCGTCAGACCGGAAGTGTAACCTAAGGAGCGAGATGGCCCAGGCAAGGATGAGTCTCTCTCTCTCTCTCTCTCTCTCTCTCTCTCTCTCTCTCTCTCTCTCTCTCCGTTTTATTTTCCCATATTTTTCTTCCTTGCTTCCATGTTTTCTTGCTTGTTTTGTGTTTCTTTTCTCTATATCTTCCCACCTCTTTCATCCCACCCGTGTCTGTCTGTCTGTCTGTCTGTCTGTCTGTCTGTCTGTCTGTTTGCCTGTCTCATTTTTATCTGTTCTTATCTTTTCACGTCACAATTGGCTGATTTATTTGAAAGGAAAATGGGAAAATGAGAGAGAGAGAGAGAGAGAGAGAGAGAGAGAGAGAGAGAGAGAGAGAGAGAGAGAGAGAGAGAGAGAGAGAGTCAGCTGGATACTGAAGAAACCTTATTATGTATAACTTTGCCATTCTTCCAACATCTTACAGCTCTCTCTCTCTCTCTCTCTCTCTCTCTCTCTCTCTCTCTCTCTCTCTCTCTCTCTCTCTCTCTCTCTCTCAAATTTCCCAC
>NC_087184.1:8347719-8350219 GCF_035594125.1 Scylla paramamosain
GAGAGAGAGAGAGAGAGAGAGAGAGAGAGAGAGAGAGAGAGAGAGAGAGAGAGAGAGAGAGAGAGAGAGCTCCCCAACCACCCAATTCTGCAGTATTATAGTAGTAGTAGTAGTAGTGGTAATAGTAGTAGTAGTAGTAGGAGGAGGAGGAGGAGGAGAAGGAGGAGGAGGAGGAGGAATAAAACCGATAAAGATAAAGAACATAAAGAAAGAAAAAAACAATTGGTTCGAAGATTACAATGGGAGGTAATGAAAGACGTTTCTAGGGGGAGGAGGAGGAGGAAGAGGAGGAGGAAGAGGAGGAGGCGGCGGTATACAGAAGGAATTATAAAGGAGGTACTGGTGGTGATGGTGGAGGAGGAGGAGGAGGAGGAGGAGGAGGAGGAGGAGGAGGAGGAGGCTTGCGTGATCTGTACTGACGAAGGGGCGGCAGGAGGTGAAGAAGCGATTAATCCTGCCAACAATATAATCACAACCTCTGGTGAACCGCGACACTCACTGACACACACACACACACACACACACACACACACACACACACACACACACACACACACACACACACACACACACGTTCCCTACTAACACGCAAACTAACAGACAATAAACTTTCCTTACAACAACAACAACAACAACAACAACAATAACAAGAACAAACAACAAAAAAGCCCCCCTTAAAAAATAAAAAAAAACGAAAACAAAGCAAACAAACAAGAAAAAAAAGAAAGAAAGGAAGGAAGAAAAAGTGAACCTAATGAACAACCTAACAAACTCAGACAAAACACACACGAGAATAGAAATAATAATAATGTTTCTCAGCAGTGGAAAAAAAGAGAGGGAGAGAAAGGAAATGTGTGTGTAATGACGTATTTCTGAGCGCGTTTAAACAATTCTTGGCTTAATGTGGCTGAAGGCTTGGAGATTAGCCCTGAGTTATGGGTGGAAGAGAGAGGGAGAGGGAGGGAGAGGGAGGGCACAGGGGTGGGTTACAAGACTGGGAGAGAGAGAGAGAGAGAGAGAGAGAGAGAGAGAGAGAGAGAGAGAGAGAGAGAGAGAGAGAGAGAGAGAGAGAGAGAGAGAGAGAGTGAGAGAGGGCAGGAGGGAGAGTATACGGGTAAGAGGAAGAGAGGAAGGGGCAGAGGGCAAGAGAGAGAGAGAGAGAGAGAGAGAGAGAGAGAGAGAGAGAGAGAGAGAGAGAGAGAGAGAGAGAGAGAGAGAGAAAAGAAAGCAGCTAAGAAAAGAGGAGAAAAGAGAAGAAAGGAAGAAATAAGGAAAAGGAAGAAAGGACATCTTATGAAAGGAACGGAAATAAAAACAAGAATAATGAGGGAAAGGAGAACTAATGAAGGGAGGAAAGGAAGAGAGAGAGAAGGGTAACAAGGAAGAAAGATATAAGGGAGAGAAAAGGCGAAGAAAAAAATGAGGGAGGGATAAAATAAGAAACGGAGGGAGAGGAAGGAGAGAAGTGAAGGAAGGAAGGAGGGAAGGAGGGAGAGTGAAAGGAAAGAAAATAAAAAATGTAGGAAGGAAGATGTAGTAGTGAGAAAAATATGGAGAGAGAGAGAGAGAGAGAGAGAGAGAGAGAGAGAGAGAGAGAGAGAGAGAGAGAGAGAGAGAGAGAGAGAGAGAGAGAGAGAGAGAGAGAGAGAGAGGAGGGAATTGTATACGGGCGTGCAAAATGGAGCGGAGGGAAAGGGGAGGGAAAGGGTGAAGAAAGGGAGGGATGAGGGATGACAAGGAGGAAGAAGGGAGGGTGAGAGAGAGGGAGGGAGAGGAGGAGGGAGTGTGAAGAAACAGCAGGGGGCGTGGCGTACACACACACACATACTCACACACACACACACACACACACACACACACACACACACACACACATTTAATTAAGAACACTGGTGGTCACTCCTCTTGGGTTTTTGAAAGTAAACATAAGATAATATAAAGAAAGAAAGAAAGAATGAAAGATGAAGATAAATGGAGAGAGAGAGAGAGAGAGAGAGAGAGAGAGAGAGAGAGAGAGAGAGAGAGAGAGAGAGAGAGAGAGAGAGAGAGAGAGAGAGAGAATAAAAGATGAAAATGATAAAGTAAACATAGAAAAGTGAAAAAGGAAAAAAAAACAAGAGCAGCAATAAATATTTGATAAACATAAGGAAAGAAAACCAAATGAAAGGCAGAAAGAAAAAATGGAAAGAAAACCCTGAAATGAAAAGAAATGATACTACAGGAAAGGAAGATAGAAGGAAAGAAAAGAATAAAAAAAGAATAAACGAAATATGGGAATTAACCAAAAAAATATTAATGTCATCAAATAGGAAAAGAAAAAATAATAGAAAATAAAATAAATAGGAATTAAATAAAATAACTAAATAAAAAAAGTATAAATAAATGAACTGAATTGAAAAAAATAAACTTACGATAATAATAATAATAATAATAATAATAATAATAATAATAATAATAATAACAATAAAGATAAATAAATAGATGAAACATAAACATATAT
>NC_087184.1:8355219-8362719 GCF_035594125.1 Scylla paramamosain
CTAAGTGGTAGATGAATGGGATTAACTCTGTAACCAGGTAGTTAGTGCCGAGTAATTAGAGAGTTTTAAAACCAGATTAGACAGATTTATAAATGAGGATGATAGGAGGAAATACAGCTTACATTATGCTCCCATGTTGTACCTTTGCAATGAGAATGATAACAATGGTAATAATAATGACAACAATAACCAACCTGCATACCACAGTGAGATGTCCATTTAAGGAAGTCAGACAAGACAAGGCGTGTTCATGAGGGTTGGTGGAGGGCTGGTCGACACTTCCCTCCCGCCTGCCTCATTGTGGGGGTAAAAATACAGAGGCGGGGGTTCGCAGTCCCCTCACTGCCCCTCTGAGTCGCCTTTTACGAGGCGCAGGGTATACTGTGGTGGAGTTCCTTAGACGTACCCTCGCTACTGCTACTGCTGCTACTACTGCTACTGCTACTGCTGCTACTGCTACTACTACTACCGATAATAACAGTAGTAGTAGTAGTAGTAGTAGTAGTAGTAGTAGTAGTAGCAGTAGTAGTAGTAGTAGTAGCAGTAGTAGTAGACAACAATACTACTACTACTACTACTACTACTACAACTATTACTACTATTAATGATAATAATAATAATAATAATAATAATAATGATAATAATAATAATAATAATAATAATAATAATAATAATAATAACAACAACTTGGGCTGATCGGAATGCACAGAGATGGAAGACAAGGGAGAGGAGGAGGAGGAGGAGGAGGAGGAGGAGGCCAATGACGACGACGATGATGGTGGTGACGACGACAAAAGAAAAAAAAGAGGTCAACGAAGAAAAGAAAATGGACAAAAGAAAAAAAGATAAGGAACGACAAAGACAACGAGGAGGATTAAGATTAGGAGGAGGAGGAGGAGGAGGAGGAGGAGGAGGAGGAAAGCCGAACAAGTGCCTGGTGTTTGTGGAGTGTGAGGCAAATCTTTCTCCGCGTGTCATTACTGCAATAACGAGGCGTGAAGGGACAAGGCCCCCGCCCCCCCCCTCTCTCTCTCTCTCTCTCTCTCTCTCTCTCTCTCTCTCTCTCTCTCTCTCTCTCTCTCTCTCTCCCTGATACTTTAGTTTCCGGTTACTATCAAGAGTTCAGAAGTCTTCCTAGTAAAGTAGTAGTAGTTATGGTTTGAAGTTTATCAGTTTTCAAGAGTGATGTTTCAGATTGCAATAGTTTCTTAACAGTTATGGATCAAAGTTCAAAAGTGTAATAGTTATGATAGTTCAAATTTCAAGTGTCTTAGTTGCAATGGTGCACAATTCAGTAGTTTTTTTCGTAATGGTTTGAAATTCCAAAAGCTTTCATATTAGTGGTGAATCGAAATTCATTAGTTTCTTTCTGGAATGGTTCAAATTTCAATAGTTTTGTAACAGTGGTGGTTGAAAAATTATAATAATTATTATTATTATTTTTTTTTTGGTAGTAATGTAGTTTCTTACCAGTAATGGTTTAAAATTCCAAAGCAGAAGCAGTTCAAATTCAGTAAGATCATATATGGTGGTGACTGTTCAAATTTCAGTGCTTCCTTAAATGTCATGCTCAAACAGTCATAAGTTTTCTAGTTATAAAAATAACCCAAATTCTATTGCTTCCTGCTTCTGCTTCTTCTCTATATAACTGGATTACGTTCTGAAAAACGCAACTGTAGAGCAGATAACAAGCACAATGTAACATGTAGGCAACAGGAATGCGTCCCTCATGAGCAGACAGCTTGGTGAGGGAGGCCAGGCAGAACACTCCTAGTTGAAGTTTGAATGTTCCCAAGTGAAACATTAAAGAATAAAGTAATGGAGAGACAAGGCGAGGTGGAGAGGGAGAGAAGAGTCTAAACCTTTTTCACGGCATCAGCTGCTCTGCTTGGGTGGCGCTGCTTTAGTCACATATTCAGTGAAATGTAGCCATCGTATAACAAAATATGTTTCCTAATAACCACAAATCGTAAGGGGTAAAATAATGTGCAGTGAGGCATCGTATAGCGCGGCAGCAGTGGTTTCAAAATTCAGTACTTTCGTTGTGGTAATCGTTCAAGATATAATGGTTTAATGGCTGTCAGTGTTCACAGTTCAGCAGCCTCGCAGTGACAAGTTCCGAAGTTTCACAGTAGTAATTACCACTTCCTAAATTTCACTGCAGTTAGAAGTTCCAGTAATTCCTAAGTTGTAATAATGAAATAGGGGAAACAGTTCAACAGTCCCCATATAATTTCCCATAATTCAGTACAAAAAAGTAGTTTCCTTCAGTAATAGTGCAGTGTTTACGATTTGGCTTAATGTTGGCCCAGTGTCCTTTACGAGTCCGGTATTTATACGCGTGATTCACTGTGCTCTGTTTACACGCCAGTCTTAGTCAAGGTTTGCACTGTTTTTTTCTCTCTTCCTTTTCCTTCTTTGTGTCTGCTCTGTGCTCAGGAATACTCTCTAATCATCGTTAACTTACACTCAAAAATAGAAATAATAGAAGAGACAAGAAAAGAGGAAAGAAAGGAAAGGAATAATTATTTAGATTTCTCTTTTCTTCCTTTGTTTTCTTCTCCATTATGCTTTTATAATAACCGTTAACATGCAGCCCCTCTCCCCCACCTCAAAAAGTGAGAGAGAGAAAAAAAAAAGGGAAGGTGAGGAAGAAAATAGAGGAAAAATAAGGAAAGGAGCAATTTACTAATTTTTTTACTTACTTTTCTTTGTTCTTTCTTTGTGTCGTTGTTCTGCACTCATTTATGCTTTCTTGTCATTAACTTCCAGGCAACTCCAAAAAGTAAATAAATAAAATAAATAAATAAATAAATAAATAAATAAATAAATAAATAACTGCAAGAAAATATATTGGACAAAAAAGAAATAAAAGAAAAACAATTAGGAATAAAAGATTACAAAGACAAGAAAGAAAAAAACAGAAAAAAATAGAAAGACTAATTTGGCGACAAAGAGCACCTAAGCAAATTAAAATGAGGAAAATAAACACAAAAGAACACTTTGCATCTTTTTTCTTTGTCCCAGGATTGAGTGCAATTCTCCCCCCCCCTCTTACTCCCACAGGTCCCGCTTCGCAGCTGTCTTATCTTCATCTCATTGTTATTTTAAGGGGGGATGCGTTCCCATGTCGCCACCCCCCCCGGGGTTACCTGCCCTCCACCCCTCCACCAGAAGACATGCCAAGTGGTTCCCTAACATTCTCCCTTCTCTTTCTTCCTCTCCCCAACACCCCCCTCTCTCTCTCTCTCTCTCTCTCTCTCTCTCTCTCTCTCTCTCTCTCTCTCTCTCTCTCTCTTCTTCCTCTTCGGTATTTTCTTTTCTTCTCTCTCTCTGTGTCTACTAGTCTTATTTCTTTTCTCTTCCTCTTTTCCTCTTTCCTTTTTCCCTCTCTCTTCCTTTCCGTTTCCTTTCTCCTCTCCTCTCTTTCTCTTTTCTTCGTATATTTCTTCTTCTGGCTCTTTCTCCTTTCATTCCTTCAAATGTCTTGCATTTCTTTCATCCTTTCTTCTCTTTTTTATTTCTTTAATCTTTCGTCTTTCATTTCTTGCGGTTCTATTTTATTTTCTTTCTTGCTTCTTCTTCCTCTTCTTCCTCCTCCTACTAAGTCAGAAGAGGAAGGCGCCGAACTCCACCCATTGACGAGAGAGAGAGAGAGAGAGAGAGAGAGAGAGAGAGAGAGAGAGAGAGAGAGAGAGAGAGAGAGAGAGAGAGAGAGAATACAACATAAACATAGCAAAGAAATCCTGCAACGAAAATAAACGAATAAATAAAATAATAATCAACACAGACTAAAGTAATAATTCCACTTTTCCTTACGCAGAAAAGAAGGAAAAAATTACTATTAATTTTCCCTTCATACCTTGCATTGCCAAAATAGATGTGACGCTTAGAGGAGATTGTACCAGCGCGAAACGTCTCTCTCTCTCTCTCTCTCTCTCTCTCTCTCTCTCTCTCTCTCTCTCTCTCTCTCTCTCTCTCTCTCTGATCTCTTTTTATAGGGTGTGGGATCATGCTATGGTGTGTGTGTGTGTGTGTGTGTGTGTGTGTGTGTGTGTGTGTGTGATGATGTCTCCTCCTCTGAGTGTGTGTGTGTGTGTGTGTGTGTGTGTGTGTGTTAAAGAGGGCAACGACAGCTGGGAAGTGAACAGCTGTGTGTGTGTATGTGTGTGTGTGTGTGTGTGTGTGTGTGTTCAATCGTGATCACATAAACACACACACACACACACACACACACACACACACACACACACACACACACACGAACACAGACACATGCACACACGCACATTACTTCACCTTAAGTAACAAGAGCACGGAGAATAATGTAAATATTAGCTCGGAGGAGGCAGCCCTGTTAGTCTTAGCTCCGGGCGTGACGTAAACAGCAGCACTACCTCGCTATCGTCTTCCGGGCACCTCCTCCTCCAGCATGTAAACAAAACACTGCTGCCTCCCCGCTGCGTCCATCCTCCTCTGCGCGGGAAACAAGAACAATGGGCCGCTGCTTCTACAGGATATTAGTGATTGGGTCTTGTCATTCTTAATTGGCTTTCGAATTGTTTTATTTAGGGAAGCTGTACCTTATTTTTTTTTTTATGTATATATATTTTTTCACTTTTCATCAGTTTCCTTGCTCTTGTCCAGTCCTTAAAAGAAGAGTAGAATAAAATGAAATGGATACATGAAATATGGTAAACTAAAATTGCTTTCTTGTCCTTAGCCAGACCCTTTCCTATATTAACTTCCCCTCCTCTCCCCTCCAAAAAAAAAAAAAAAAAAAAAAGCTAAAATAAATGAAAATAAATTCAAACGTTTTTACCTCTCATCAGGACCATTTTCAGAGGCAATAATCGGCTTCTCGTGGACGTTTCATTCCTTTGATCGTGTATAATCCTCGCTAAACTACCGCTGGAATCACGAAGCAGCTCTGATGATCTGAATAACCTCCACTATAGTATTTCAAACTCACGATGACCCACCAGGTGTTGTCCGCCTTATTGCCACATATTGAACCAAACATTCACTATAAACTGGTAACTGTCCACTAACCAGGGTATATTAGCATGAAATGTTCTAAATACCTTTTGATTTTTGCATTAGATAGTAAGTGATATGAATAATTGTTATATATATAAAGAAAAGAAGATACTTCATGAAAAAATGTGGCATATCAGGTCAGTTGACGTTGCCACCTGCTCCCGACCCAGAATCAGAAACATATCAGGAAAAATAAATATCAGAGTTTCATTCTCTCTTATAAGCACGTGTGGGTGTCTTGATTCTTATAACAAAGTCATACATGCAAATAAAGAGAACGGTTGTCTCCGTTTTCTGAGGGGGTGGGTTAGATTTGGCACCGCCGCTCCTTGAAGCGACCAACACCTCGTGGGTCATCGTGAGTTTGAAATACTATAGAGCCTATTGAGAGGAATGGACCTGACGCTGAAATGTTTAAGAATGCCGCCCGTGTTTCAGAAGGTGGTGATAGTTTCTTTTAATAAGGCAGTGTGCATTCGTCAGTCGTTCCCGTTTTCTTTTTCTCTACACCGTTGTTGTTCATTTACACACGCGAGTCAACTGGCATCGTAAGTCTTCCACTCTTTCCACTCGTTAACTCTGCAACTCTCTGCTTGATTCTGTTTCTCCTCTTTGTTGTGATATATGGGACTGTTTTATCCATTCATTTTTTATTATTTTTTTTTGTAACAGTTAACTTTTTTTTCCTTGTTACTCGCCTGAAAAAAAAAGACAACACGAGTAAGAAAAAATAAAAAAAAACAAGGAACATTATGTCTCCGTGGCGTATCGGTTTACACTCCAGCTGTGTCTCTCGTGACCCCAGGTTCGAGCTCAGACAAGGACAAGTAGCGCCTCTTGGATGTCTCAGTGGCTGCTCCCCTCCAAGGCTCCGTGAACAGCGGGCATGCACCTGAGGACACCCTGCCACGGTGCGCTGGGGAGGGACATGCAAGATTTTACGAGTGGAATCTTTACCCATCTTAACCCTTCCAGTACCAGAGACCATTCATGCAATATTCTATTACTCATCAGAGAAGAATGAAAGAAAATAATTGTAGTGGATGAATACTAAGCAGAGATCATTTTTAACGCTTTCATTGTAACAGGTATTACTTTTAACTTAATGTGGTCTTTTGATGAGACCCGGAATAAAATAAAATGGACATCGTGGTACTGAGTCAAAAAAAAAAAATTATAACATGCACTTAACATATTAATGCAACTGAAAACCGGTAAGACTGTATATGAACACTGATGTTGATTTTATTTATTTATTCATTTATTAAACAAGAACAACATCAACAACAACAACAACAACAGAAAAAAATCGACAGACTAAAGGATCGAGGCGCAGTGCACATTACAACCTTCACAACTTCACTTAACTCTTTACTGTCCATCCAAATGCCGTGCCCTTGTCCCGTAAACACCACAGTCTCGGGCCGGCACTGTTCCTTCGCAGAGTAAACAAATGGACGGTCTTTCCTCGAGCACCGCCTGTCCTCGCCAATCTGTCCTCGCCTCGCTATCCACTCAAAAGATAAACACTACAAAAATCTACACCTCGCTCCGTGGCCCCTCACACACACACACAGCTGCGGCCGCCACCTCCTCACTCCACGACGTCTTCTTGGCCGGTTGGAAATCACGTGGCTCTGTAATGGTCGGTTCATGGCCAGTATTCAGAAACATTTTGCTCACACCACGACCATTTTCAAAGGCCACAGAGATGATTAGCCGGGTTCTCAAGAGTGTTTCGTCTGTTAATAATGTAGATATCTTGTTAATCTGTCACTAGAATCATAAAAAAAAAAAAAAACACTGAAAAATCCGTATAATTACAAGAAGAGCTTTTTGAAGTAGTGGAGTGGACGGAAGTGCTTCAGAATATGGTCCGTAGTCACAAGGTTTTGATGATCGTTCAGTCACAAGGTTCTGAGTTCGATGGTGTCTCACGGTGGTTACTAGTGAGGGGGTGGGAGGGGGAGGGGAAGCCTGTGACACTGGTAAACGTATTGGTAAACGTTTAGGTGCCTTATTTGAATTTTTGACAGGCTGTATTGAAAGTTATTGGGATTTTCAAGGGAGTTTTCACGATTTCGATGATAGTTTAACTGAGGATTTGCAGCATTTATTGAATTAAAAAACAAACACCTATGAAAGCCTGAACATGTAACAGGCTCTACTAAAAATTGTTAAGGCTTTCAAGAACGTTTCACTGATTCTTGTGACAAAGTAACTAGGATTTTGCACCATCTATTAAAAAAAAAAAAACTATGAAAACCTGCCGAGGCTTTCATCTTCATCTCCTTTGCTATCAATATTACTCGAAATGCTCCGTCATGCTCCACGGGTCCGTATTCTCAAACATTTCCTCTCATAAGCACTACTTTCAAAGACCAAAAAGTAATAAGTCGGGTTTCCACGGGTTTTTTCCTTCAATAATTATGCAGAATCCTAATCAAATTATCACTAGAG
>NC_087184.1:8370219-8392719 GCF_035594125.1 Scylla paramamosain
AACATAGTTGTTTGTATGTAGATAATTCCAAGCCTCAGGGCGTAGAGGAACGAAGGGAAGGAGGGAGAGAGGGAGGAATGGAAGAGATGGGTTTTTAACAAGTGATGATTAGAGGGATGAAGGGAACGAAGGAAGGAGGGAGAGAAGGAGGAATGGAAAGGGTGTATTTTGGCAAGACTGGAGGAATGAAGGAATGGAAGGAAGGAGGGAACAGTGAATAAATGAAGGAAGGAGGGAGAGTGGTTTATTAATATTCTGATAAAAGTGACTAGATTACTTATTTATTTATTTATTCATTTATTATTATTAAATTTTTTTTTTTTTTTACATCTTACAATATACACTCATCTTCCTCTTACTCCTCTCCTTTACTTTCCTTTCCTCCTCCTTTTACCTTGCTCCTCACTCTTTTCCTCCTACTCCTCTCCATTTTTATTTTCCCTTCCTCTTCCTTTATCTTGTCCTCCCTCCTCCTCTTTTACTCATGTTAATATTTTGTTTTAATCAAATACATTATGCTCTTCTTCTTGCTCCTCATCTTCTTCCTTCCTTTTCTCAAATTTTTCTTGTTTTATCATTATCTTCGTTCTTTACATATTTTCTCCTTTTCCTCCTGGTATTTCCTCCTTCCCCCTCTTTTCTCATTTCCTTCACCTCCTTTCTTTTTCTTTTGCTTTATCTATCCTTCCTTTCCTCTTTTTCCTTTTTCTTTTTCTCATTTTTTTCCTCCCTTATTACTATTCCAAATCTGTTTTACCCACTTCCTCCTCGTCTCTCTCTTTTTTTTCTTTCCTCTTCCTCTTCCACGATCGATTTTATTCACCACCACTTCCCACTTTTCTTCTTTTTTCTTCCTTTCCTCCTCCTCCTCCTCCTCCTTCTCCTCCTCCTCCTCCTTTTCCTCCTCCTCTTCCTCCATCTGATAATCCACCTCCTCTTCCACTACTGTCACCACCACTCCCACATGTTCCTCCTCCTCCTCTTCCATCATCACCTATTCCTCCTCCCCCTACTCCTCCTCTTCCACCACCACCACCACCACCACCACCACTCACCAAACCTCCTCCACCAGGCGTGTACAACCTGCACATTCAGCCCGTGTTAGTGGAGGACGATGCCCGCTACCAGTGCCAGGTGGGCGGCGCGGAGGGGGAGCGCCACCTCAAAAGTGCCACCGCCACCCTCACTGTGCACTTCCCCCCCACAGACTCCCCCGACCAGGTGTGTGTGTGTGTGTGTGTGTGTGTGTGTGTGTGTGTGTGTGTGTGTGTGTGTGTGTGTGTGTGTGTGTGAAATACGTGATTTTCCTTAAGTTTGGGGTTGTCTATAGCAATAAATACCTTCCCATACACCTCCACCTTTACATACACTCACACAAAGGATTATAAAGGAATGCAAGCCGCACCAAACCCGCAGGTCCTTACTAGACTGCTTGATTCCTTTCCATTACATTAATCATCAGCATTAGAGAAAGGCCAGCCATCCACACGCCAGGCCAGCACAGTGGAAGGCTACTCACACACGCGCCAGCAGTCCACACGCTAATCTCCACTTGCTTCCTGCCTCAGCGCCCGCCGATCACTAATCCCTTGGTCGCGGCCACTGAACGCTATTCGCTATTCTGAGGCAGATGGTGGCGTGCATGGCGGGCAGAGGGGAGCGATGAGAGGACCTGGCGCAACCCTCGACCTGCTTGTGGTGTGGCCAGCAGCTTTAGACAATTTGTGTTCGCTCTTGCCTCTCACTCGCCACACATCCCGCTACTCTCTGCTCTCACAGGAAATCGGGTTCAGTGTTTCCTTTCTTTCACGTAAGAAGGGCACTGGTCAAGGGCTACAAATAAGAAAAGGCTCCATTGTGTGTCAGTTCACAAGGGAAGTGTCCAGAAGGATTATTCAAAATTGGACAGGAGTTCCTCTAAATGGTACACACACACACACACACACACACACACACACACACACACACACAACTCTCAGCACCTATACCTTTACCTCTCTGGCTGCTAATTACAATAATATACGGCGCTTTATCTGACAAACTAAGACCATTCTTATGTGAGGAAAATTAAACCTACAGACACTAAGATATTCAAACTTTTCACTGTATCCCTTTGTTCTCAGTTATGCCTTTTAAAACTTTACACTTGCCCCAGTCCACATAATTTAAGCAGTAAGCAAAGTGTGAATGATGTGTGTATGAGTGTATGGTAGACAGACAGACAGTAAATCAAGTCCGAGCCTAAGTCTTGATGTTACCTGCACGCTACTCAATGCACTCATAACTCAGGTGTGCTTCCAACAGGTATACCTGGACACTGGCTCGCCGATGGAGGCCACGTCTGGGTCACCTGTGCGGATTACCTGCGAGGCGGGACTGAGCGCACCTGCCTCAGAGGTAAGCTACTGAGGGGAAGGGAAGGGAAAGAGAGAGGGGACGCAGCGAGGGAAGACAGGGGAAGGAAAAGAGAACTGAAAAATAATAGGGAGAGAAAAGAAAGGAAAAAAAAAAGGTAGCGACAGGGCAAAGGGAAACAGGGGGAAAGAGGAACTGAAAAGAATAAGGAAAGAGGAAGAGAGTGTAAGGAGATATGGAAAGGGATACATGGGAAGGAAAAGGGAACTGAAAAAGAATAGGAAGGGAAGAGAAAGGGAGAGAGTGTAAAGAGACGGGGAGAGGAAAAAGAAGAGCTGAGAAAGAACAGAAAGAGGGAGAAGAGAAAAGGAGTGTAAAGAGATAGGGAGAGGGAAACAGGGGGAGGAAAAGGGGACTGAAAAAAGAAAAGAGAGTGTGAGGAGGTAAGGAAAGTGAAAATAACTGGAAGAAGAGAAAGTGAAAAACATGAGAGGAGGGAAAAAGAAGAAAAAGAAAAGGCGAACTGATTAAATAATATAGGCAAAGAGACAAGAGAACCGGAAAAGGACGAGAAGAGGAAACGGGAAAAAAAAAACGAGAAGGAATATGAGAAGAGAAAGTAGATGAAGAAAAAACTAAAATAAAAAGACAAAAAACTCGAGGGAGAAAACAAAAACCTGGAAAAAGAAAAGAGGAAGAAAAGGCGAGAGAAGGGAAGGAGGAAGATAAGAGGGGAACCGGGAGGAGGAGGAGGAGGAGGAGGAGGAGGAGGAGGAGGAGAAAAGAACAGATCAAAGCAGGCAAGAAGAAGTGGGCATCGGAAAGACTGCTGACCTAAAACGAAGTTACCTGTTTGGTAATAACGAGGTTACCTGCCTACAAGGGAAGGACGCGGACAAAAGTGGAGTGCTAGGAATTGGAAGCTGGAGACGAAGAGGAATTGAGGCCAGTGGAGGTGGAAGAGAGAAAGAGAAGTGGACGGTGGAGAGAACTTCGAGGAGAGCGAGAGAATAAGAAGTAATGAGAATGAATGGAAAAGAAAAAAAAAGGTGGATGAAAAAGGAAGATAAATGAAAGCATAAGAGGAATAGAAAATAAATGAAGGGAGGGGAGGAAGGGGAGGGGAAAGGAAGGGAAGAAAAGGAGAGTGAAAGGAAGGGAAGGAAAGAAACGCTCTGATCTCTCGCCATTATTTGCAAAGGCCACAGAGATGATTAGCGAGTTCTCAAGGGTAAATCTGTCCCTTAAACCAAAAGAAAATAAAAAAATACCCGGAAAAACATGTGCAACTTCAACTAAAGCCTTTTGAAAGTAGCGGAGGTGTGGCACAGAAGTGTTTGAGAATATGAGCCTTTAATGACCCGTGCCCAGACCCACAGCAGTAATAGCAGCTGAGGGCGCCGCCACACCGACTCTCGAAGCATTTCTGTCGAGTGTCCCAGAGTGTGGTCACGCGGGGCCTGTAGCATTCTGGGAGGCATGGCTATCAGCGGGGAACAAGCAAAACAAACACCGGAGGATCCAGGCGGCGCGGCGGTGCATTAGCTTTGTGTTTGCTGAAGAAAAGAAAGAAATTCAAAGAAAGCGCTTGTTGACCCTGGCATGATTGGCTTGGCGACGCAGGGAAGGCTTGGTGCGGAGGCTGGCAACATTTGGTTACGCTGGGTTTCGCCTTGATCTCTATTTTTTTCATGTAAGAGGGGACATTGGCCGAGGGCAACAAAAAGAACGAAAAAAAAAAAGCCCCACTAAGACGCCAGTCCCAAAAGAAAGGTCAATAGGGTCATTAAAATTGGAGGATAAGTGTCTTGAAACCTCGCTCTTGAAAGAATTCAAGTCATAGGAAGGAGGAAATACAAAAGCCGGTAGAGTTCCAGAACTTACCAGAAAAGGGATGAATGATTGAGAATACCGGTTAATTCTTGCATTAGAGATGTGGACAGAAAAGGGATGAGAGAAAGTAGGAAATCTTGTGCAGCGAGGCCGCGGGAGGGGAGACATGCAGTTAGCAAGATCAGAAGAACAATTAGCGTGAAAATAGCGGTATTTTATTTATTTATTTATTTTTTTCGGCGATTCCATGAAACTTTTCTTCTTGACCATTATGGCCAGAGACTAGTGGACAACTTTTCTTTTTCTTCTTCTTCTTCTTCTTCTTCTTCTTCTGGTCACAACTTGCCAACCACGCAAGAAAATAGCCGACCTGCTGTCAGCCGCGATTTTCACAAGAATTCCGTCGATTTTCCATGCAACGCAGCTGACTTTGAATCTCGGCACAAAATTCCCCAGCAAGCAGCTCCTGTGACCGCGCCTTAAATATGACCCCTCCCCTCCCGCCATTACGATCATCTCCAGGACTCCTGCTCTCAACGCTTGGCTCTCTTGTCAGGGCTGCTGCCGGCTTCTCTCTCTCTCTCTCTCTCTCTCTCTCTCTCTCTCTCTCTCTCTCTCTCTCTCTCTCTCTCTCTTATATCGATGATGCAGAATCAGTTTAATTATCACTTGAATCATGAAGAACACTTTAAAATGCCAATAATTTCCATAAGAACCTGCAAAAAATATTACTTGATTCATAAAAACGCCCTTGAAAACCCAAATAGCTTCCACAAGAATTTATTAAAACGATCACTAGAAGCATGAAAGCACCCTTGAAAACCCCCCAAAAAACTTCCTCTATAGCCTGTTAAAAGTCTGGAGTTACGAAAACACCCTTGAAAACCCGAGTACCTTCCATTCAAACTACCACTGGAACCCTTAAAAACCCCAATAACTTCCTCAACAACCTATTCAACTCACTAGAACCACCAAAACACTTACAAACCCCAATAACTTCTACAAGACCCAACTAAAATCGCAGTAATACACAGATGAACCCTTTAGGAACCCCACTTTACCGTCCATCCTCAGATCAAATGGTACATGAACGGCAAGGAGGGCGTGGACGGGGGCAAAGTCAACACCACCAAGACGCCGCAGCTCAACAGCATCCTGGTGGCGGTCAAGAGCCGTCTGGACCTCACGCCGGAGAAGAAGCATCACCAAGCCAACATCTCCTGCGAGGTGCGACACAAGGCCCTAGAGACGCCCATCGTGAGGAATGTGGTCATGTCCGTCAAGTATCCTCCCGAGCCCTCCATCACCGTGGACTCCGCTAAGATACAGGAGAAGGATGATGTGAGTACTGGTGGTGGTGGTGGTGGTGGTGATGGTGGGGATTTTTAAATGTGCTGTTTTTTTTTTTTTTAGGAGTGTTCTGGTTCTTGTTATTTTGTTGTTTGTCTCCTTTTGGCTTTTCTTTTTTTCTTCTCCTTTTCCTTCTTCTTCTTCCTCTTCCTCTATTTTTTCGTTTTTTCTTGGTCCTTGAAACCCACATACAGAACAGTCCTCCTCCTCCTCCTGTCTGTTTAACTCCTTCAGCGCCCTCGTCTCTTTGCCTCCTTCAGCACCTTTCCTTCTCCTTCCTGCAGGTAATGTTCAAATGCAAGGCTGAGGCCAACCCGCCCACGCTGCGCTACCGGTGGGAGGTGAACGGCGTGGCGGTGGTAGGAGATCACACGGCCCACTACCTCATGCCGCGCGTCGACCGCTCCTCCAACGGCGCGAAGGTGGCGTGCATTGCGGCCAACGACATCGGCACCAACAGGGCGGAGCATACCCTGAGCGTGCAGTGTGAGTGTGTGTGTGTGTGTGTGTGTGTGTGTGTGTGTGTGTGTGTGTGTGTGTGTGTGTGTGTGAAGAGGAAGAACGCAGAGAAGAGGAAGATTAATAAGAAGAAGATGAATAAGGATGAAGATGAGAAGGCCAACGAGAGAGAGAGAGAGAGAGAGAGAGAGAGAGAGAGAGAGAGAGAGAGAGAGAGTTAGCTGCCTGACTGACTGACCAGCTGGTGGACGCAATGGCTGGCTGATTGAATTACTGGCTTATCGGCTCCTTGATCGACGGTTTCACTGGCGGGCCAATGGTGGACTGACCGCCGATCTGGGTAGTGAATGCCGCCTGATGGAAGGCTTCTGTGGCAACACCCGAGACTCCACCGAAGCAGGGGAGGGAAGACAGGCTGGCTCGAGGTGTAATACAGATTTAAGAAGCGATATGAATGACAATAGATGCTGGTGTAACTTAACCTAACCTGACCTAAAGTAACGTAACCTAACCTAACATAACCTGACCTAACCTAACCCAACCTAAGCTAACCTGGCCTAACCTAACCTAACGTAACGTAACCTATCCTAACCTAACCCGACCTAACCTAAACTGACCTAACCTAACCTAATCTAACCTAACCTAACCTGACCTAACCTAACCTAACCTAACCTAAGCTAACCTGACCTTCCAAACATAACCTAACATAACCAAACCTAACACTTTTCCTTTCACTATCCTCATCCCAAAGTAACCCAACAACACTCTCTCTCCCTCCACCTCCAACTTACATTTTCTCTTCTCCCTCAGACGCGCCTCGCTTCAAGACGGAGCCCGAGGACCAAGACGCTGACAACGGCAAGAACCTCACTCTCACCTGCAACGTGGACGGCAACCCGCCCCCGGAGATTGTGTGGCTGCACGAGGAGGGGAAGAAGGTGAGGCGGGGGGAGGTGGAGGAGGGTGAGAGGGAGGTATGGAGGGAAAATGGATGGAAGAATGTAAGAATTAGGAGACTTAGGAATGAATGAAGTATGTAAGTGAGGTAAGAGGTGGAGAGATGAATGGAGGGAGTGAAGGAGGGAGTGATGAAGGGAGGGAAGAACGGAGAGAAGTAGGGAGGGAGGGAGAGATGGAGTACATAGATGAGGTTAGGAGTGGAGGAGGGAGGTAACAGCAAACAGGACAGCCCCGTAACTGTATCTTTGTTTTTTGTTTTGTTTTATCTCTCTCTCTTTTATTTCTCTACTATTGTATGTTACCTGGCCATCTGTGAAGCCATCCCGAACATTTTTTGCATCCAACTTCCCAATAAATTGTTAAACTGTTAAGAAGGGACGCAGGGAGCGAAAGAGGGAGCGATAAAGGTGTGAGAGAATGGAGAAAGGGATGGAGGAATGAAGGGAGAATGTATGTGAGGGAAGGCCGGAAGGGGAGGGAAGAAAGGAGGGATGGACGAGGAAACGAGGCACGGAGGGACGCAAGAATGGAGAAACAGAGGCTTAGGAGGGAAGAACCGGCCGACGAAGGGGAAAAAATTATAGAAGATTGGGAATATAAGGGAAGGGATGAGGAGAGGGACATGGAGAACAAGATATATAGAGAACGGAAGAGAATAAAATAGGAAAAAGGGAAGGCAGAGAAAGGAAGTGAAGTGAAGTGAAAGGAAGGAAGGGAAGGAGGAAAGGCAAAAAGAGGAAGTGAAGGAAAGGAAAGGAAGGGAAGGGAAGGGAAGGGAAGGGAAGGGAAGGGAAAGGATTGGAATAGAAGGGAAGGGAAGACAAGAAGTTAAAATACAACCTGCAAAAATACAGGTATTGAATAATTAGTAAATATAGGAGAAGAATAAAAAAACACAAACACAAAAAGAGCAAGAGGCGAACAGAAGAGGGAGATGCAGGATAAAACAAAATAAGTGGAGGAAAAATAAAGAACTGCACGAGGGGAAGGAGAACAAGGAAGTAATGAGTAATTAACACACCTGCAGGACTCACACACCACCTCGCCTCCACACCTGTTCTTCACCCTCCACATCTGTCCCCTTCATCAATTGTAGCTGCTCCTCTTAGCCCCTCACACCTGCCCACCTGATCATATACATTTCTTTTACTTTCCACACCTGTCCTCTTGATTACTTATTACCTGTCTCTTAACCCTTTACGTCTGTCTCCTTACACCTGTTAATTTTAGCCTCTCACACCTGTTCCACTGACTTGTTACCTGTTCCTTTAACCCTTTACATCCTTTGGCCATGTGCCTGTTCTCCTTAGACTCACACACCTGTGAGTTTCATTTTAGACTTAATAGTGTAATTATTCAGTCACACTAACTGCTATTCAGATCTTGGTAACTGCCTCCTCTCCTCCAGCGGCCTCAGCGGCCTCGCTTCATAAGACTTTCTACTTTCTCTCACCTCTATTCTGTACACCTCTCTAATGCAATCAATTATTCATCTCTTTTTCTAATAAATTCTGGAACTCCCTACCTGCTGTTGTATTTCCTCCTTCCTATGAATTTAACTCTTTCAAGAGGAAGGTTTCAAGACACTTATCCTGCAGTTTTTGATGATTCTGTTGACATTTCTATTAGGATTGGCACCTCTGTGAACCTTTGTTTTTTTCGCGGTCTTTGTTGCCCTCAGCCTTACATAAAAAAAAAAAGTCTCATTAAAATCACTATGTCTGCTGGGGTTCGTTCTCCCTTACTTTTCTTCGCGTCCCTAATGTGTTTCTGACCTGACCTTCCTCTCTCCCACAGGTCATCAACTTGGGCTCCAGGATGACCTTCACCGTCACTTCCGAGACAGTGGGCACCTACCACTGCCGCGCTGCCGTCACTGGCTTCCCGGAGGTGAGAGGATGGCCTGGCCTCACCTTAGTTATAGCCACTATGCATTTTCTTTATTTGCTTTTTCTCGATAGTACGGTAGGGAAGTAAAAATATTGAAATGAAACGGGCGAGGATAAAAGATGGGGGTAAAATTTGAAATGAAAAGGGGTGAAGGTAAAAATGTGCGAGAAAATTTTGGAATGGAAAAGGGGTACGAAAAAAGGGTGAAAAACGTGAGAAGTGGGGAAAAATTGGCCTCATATCATATATTCACGTAGGTAAAAATGTTAAAATTCATTAATGTGAGAGGTAAACGTGACCTGTTGCCTGTTCCCGGTGTAGGCGGCGGGGAAACAGGAAACAGGGGAAAGGATGAAGAATGTTTGTTCGTGAATCGGGAAGAAAGCGAAGTGACGGAAGACGGAAGCACGAAAGATGTCACAGAATCACATGACAAAAAAAAAAAAAAAAAAAAAAAAGAAAAAGAAAAGTATATTAAGAAAAAAAAAGTTTGTTGGCGAATCAGAAAGCAAGAAAACGGAATAAGACAAAAATAATTAAGAAAGTTACCAAAATTAAAAGTAAAAAAACAAAACAAAACAAAACAACAAAACAACGTGTTCTGAGACGAAGAATAAAAAAGAAAGCGTCATCATTGGCGAGGCAGAGACAGAAGACGCAATGAAACACGTAAGGAATTGAGGTTACGGAATTACAACAACAAAAAAAAAAAAAAAAATGCCACGTGTGTTGTGATTATTGATGAGAATGGCGAGTGTGGTCATGTGTTGCTGGGGGAGTGTTGCGAGGCCCGTGGTGAGGCGATCAAGCAGGGAGGACACCGGGTACTCAGTCTGCAGCGCTCACACTCACTCAGGGACACACTCAGGGATGCACGCAGGGACACTCACCCCAAGGAAACACACTCAAGGAAACGCATTCAGGAACACAATCAAGGGAAAAGGGAAAATAAGAAGTGTAGGGAAGATCTGTGAGGAAGAGGAGGCTGAGGAGGAGGAAGAGTAGCTGAAGTGAGGAATGTAGGTGAGTGTGGAATGTTTCTGGAGGAGGAGAAGGAGGAGGAAGAGGAAGAGGTGTGGTGGTGGTTAGTGGTGGGGAAACACTCAAGAGACACTCATCCTAACGAAACATATCCAAGGACACACAATTAGATACATCCACACACACACACACACACACACACACACACACACACCAACGGACACACATCCAGACACACCCAGACACACGCAGCCCGGAAGGCACTCAAAAGAAACACCCAGCACACCAAAGGACACACACCTAAAGGAAAACACCCAAGGAAACATGCTAAAGGGGACACATAAAAAGACACACACCAAGAAAAATACAGAAAAAAACAAAAAAACAAAGGAAACACACACACACACACACACACACACACACACACACACACACACTAAGGAGTCCAAGCACACTCCACCCACCTCGGTCCTCCCCCGGTGTTTACTATCTAAAAGTGTCGTGAGATAAACTGCACGGGTGTAAATGCCGCAAGAAAAAAAATGTATCGCGAGAAAATATTACAGCGAGTTAGCGAGTTGGTGTGCTACTGTGTGAACGTGTCAAGACGTGTCGGGAGAGCACAACAAGATGGCGACCTGCCCAGCCCGTCGCGGCCCCGTCCCCAACACGTCCCCCGGGGCAGCGACCTCCAGGTGCGGGGTGACCTCTTTCCTGTTTGATCCCTTGACATTTTATTTTTTTTTTTTTCCCCCACTAATGCGTCACGTGAATGACGAATGATATAATCTGGTGTAATGGAATCATCGGCAACTTTTGACATTAGAGATATGTTTTTAGTATTGCCAGTCTCCTAAAATTAAGTTATAAGCTGCCAATGGAAAGGGAATGAGGAAAGAAAATGGAAAAAGTAAATTAATATAATCAAACGTAATTAAGTTATCTGTAAATTTTAATGTTTAATAATTTACTTCTAAGTGATTTTCCAAAATTAATGAAGTTACAAGCTACGAATGGCGAAGGAAGTGGAGAAGAGGAAACAGAAATAGTAAGGAAATAAAGGAATCCAATGAGACCAAGCAGCGTCATGGAATTATCTGACAGTTTCGTTATTCAGTAATCAGTTTTTAACGTAGTCATCTTCCAAAATTCAATCAACAAAAAAATTAAGTTATAGTTTTTTTTCTTTTTATTGTGAGCTACGAATGGGAAGGGAAATAACAGAGAGGAGAAAGAAAAGAAAGAAATATACACCTACAACATGACACAATAATCTCTACGTTTTCAAGTTTAGTTATTCACTTTTAGCACAAGTATGTAAATATACCAAAACTGTCTTATACTCCTCAATCATAAAGTTAATGGAGTAATAAATATTTCATTCTTTCACGTGGGAAGTCAAATACCTTTTACCCTCTTTGAAAATCTATTCTATATTCGTTCTTTTACAAGCTTCGGGAAGGGAAAGAAGTGAAGTGAAGTGAAGGGAAGGGAAAGGAAGTGAAGTGAAGGGAAAGCAAGGCCACGGAAGGGAAGGAAGAGAATGGAGGGAAGGGAACGATGCACAGAACAGACAATTAACTTTTGCTTTTCTCCACCGTTTGTTTTGTATCCTGACCAGTCCCTCTCTCAAACTGAAAAAAGCGAAGGAAAGAAAAATAAAACATTCCCTCCATGACAAAGAAAAGTTCAAATATAATCCATTCAGCGGAGGACAAAAAGTGTAAAAAATTGAAAGAGAAGAGAAAAAGGTAAAAAAAAATAATATATATATACGTAGGAAGAATGGGTTCACCTGTGGCCTTCTAGTGACTCCAGGTATAATGAGGGCCACTACCCACCTATCCACCTGTCTGTCTGTCTGTCTGTTTGTCTGTCCTTCTGTCCGTCCTTCCGTCTGCCCTTTCGCCCTCCACGCATCACTCGCCTTTTACCTTCAGGCTAATATTTCTGATTTTGCCTCGTGATGTTTTTTTTCCCCTCTTCCAGCGTGCAAAATTCACACCAACCCACGGTGCTTCTTTTGTGTGTGTTTGTGGTTCTCACTAAGCCTGTCTTTCTATTTGTGGCTTTCTCTGTTTATCTGTGTGTCTGTCTACCTATTTGTAGGTTTCCCTCTGCTGTCTGTTTGTATCTGACTGTCTGTCTGTCTGTCTCTCTGGCTCTGTCTGTTTATCTGTCTGTTTGTGGCTTTCTCTCTGTCTTTTTGTGGTTGTCTGTATTCAGTCAGCCAATCTCTCTCTCTCTCTCTCTCTCTCTCTCTCTCTCTCTCTCTCTCTCTCGTTGCCGTGGGAGACTAAGAGCCAGCAAAGCAATGTTGCCAATGACCGTTATTCATAGCCAATACTGTATTCCTCTGTATGTGTGTGTGTGTGTGTGTGTGTGTGTGTGTGTGTGTGTGTGTGTGTGTGTGTGTGTGTGTGTGTGTGTGTGCACCTTACCACACACACACACACACACACACACACACCTTACTCCATTAGTCACCATTCCCCCACTGCCATCAATAACACACCCCCTTCTGAAGTATGTAACACGCCCACACTCGCCCCCTTACGCCCACACCTCGCTCATTTTTAACTCTCCTTATGTCACTCACCCTCACGCCCTCTCCTGCCTCGCCTCTGCCACTTCTGCGCTCCCTCAGTGACCTGGCCTGACCCGTATTGACTGCTGCTGGCGTCTCCATTTGACCTCGCTCTGAAACTATTATCACGCGTCCTGACCTTTACTCTCCTCACCGCCTGCTTCTGTTATTCCCACGTCGTTGACCTGCTTTGACCTCTCTGCTGATTGCCTTTAACGTAATTTGATAGACTCTCTTTCTCTCTGTCTCTCTCTACTAATTACTTTTTATTCATTTATTACTTCAACTTTTTTTTTTCTGTCACTCGCTTTGACTTCTAACGTTTCTTGTTTTCTACGTGTTTCATAGAATTCAAGGTTATTCAGACTCTTCATTGTTCGTTATATATTCATGCAGCTTCTATCCCGCTTTGGCTTTCATCTTTGAATATTTGTTGCCCCCGATGTATTTCAGTCTTTCCCATACAGTTCTGATGAATCTGAATTATGTCTTGGATTCTAAAAGTTAATTGGTTCGAGTTTTGTTCCTGTCTGGCTTTAAACTGTAAATTTTAAGCGTTCCAGTCGTAATTTCATCTCTCTAAAAGACGTGTTGTATATTGTGGTTATTTTTTGACTATTAATCGGCTAACGCTGAGAGTTCTTCCGCTTTTATTCTCTCATGGCCATGACTTTACTTCTTCCTTGCCTCCTTCAGTATCAATTAATATTTCTGATTGCCGTGACTTATTTCCCAAACGTCCCCAGTCTATTTTCTCATCTTCCCTGGCTTCTTATCGTCACAAATTCCACTTTTTCCACTTCTAACACATCTTATCCCTCTCTTTGCTGGCTTCTCTCTTTACAAATTCCACTTTTTTCCACTTTTAACACATCTCATCCCTATCTTCTCTGGGTTGTTATCTTCACAAATTCCACTTTTTTTTCCATTTTCAGCACACATATCACCCTTATCCTCCCTGGCTTATCTTCACAAATTTCACTTTTTTTCCACTTTTAATACATCTCATCCCCTTATGTGCCTTCTGCAGGAGTCCCGGTCTATGCGGGTGTACATGCGCGGCGCCCCAATGGTTGTGGACACGGCTGAGCAGTTCGGGATGGAAGGGGACGACGTGAAGGTGGAGTGCGTGGTGGAGGGGATGCCGCGCCCTGACAGAGTGGAGTGGGCAAAGGGACGCCGCCCTCTGGATACGAGTAAGTGGAAGGGGATGATTGGAGGAGGAAAAGGGGGAGGGTGGGGGGAAGTAGGTGGAGGGATTGATGGAGAGAGAGGGAAGGAGTGGGGGAGGAAAAGGCGGAGAGAGAGAGAGAGAGAGAGAGAGAGAGAGAGAGAGAGAGAGAGAGAGAGAGAGAGAGAGAGAGAGAGAGAGAGAGAGAGAGAGAGAGAGAGAGAGAGTAATAAAGTAGATGGAAAGCAGTTGAAAAGAGGAAAGGAGAAAGAGAGAGAGAAAAAAAAAGAAGGGGTGGAGAGTGGATGGGAGTGTATTAGGATAAATGGGAGAGGGAGAGAAGAGGGAGGGAGAGAAAATGGTAGGGAAAAAGAACGTATTAGTAGGAGAGTAAGGGAGCAAAGGGATTTCACGGTGGAGAGAATAGAGAAAGAACAGATGGAAGAAAGGAAGATGAGCTGGATGTGAGGAGGAGGAAGAAAAGGAGAAATTGGGAGAGGAAGAGGAGAAAAAAGAGAAACTGGGAGAGGAGGAGGAAGAAAAAAGAGAAACTGGGAGAGGAAGAGGAAGAGGAAAAACTGGGAGAGAAGGAAAAGGAGAAAATTAATGAAACTGAGAAAACACACACACACACACACACACACACACACACACACACACACACACACACAATAGAATACGTAATAAGGGACGAATAGATAAAAACAACAATAAAATAAGTAACAGAAAAGAGGAAACTACATCAACATAATTCTTTAAACCCTGTAACTCAAAAGAATCTTCTCCTCTCCCTTATACACACTCCCCTCCCTCCCTCCCGCCACAGACTCCTCCCGCTACACAGCCCTGACGGAGGCGGTGCGCGGCGGCCTGAAGGCGACGCTGGTGGTGAGGGACGCGGAGGAGGCAGACTTCGGGGAGTACAACTGCACGGCGAGGAACAAGTACGGGACTCACACTGGCGTCATCTTCCTCAAGCGACAACGTGAGTGCCTGTGTGTGTGTGTGTGTGTGTGTGTGTGTGTGTGTGTGTGTGTGTGTGTGTGTGTGTGTGTGTGTGTGTGTGTGTTTCTCACTCATTCCCATCAATTCATACATTACACATCATTAATCATAAGATATGTATGTATAATATAATTATTTATTTATTTATTTATTTATTTATTTTCTTACTTATTACCATTAGAGATTCGAACCCCATGGTCTTCATTTGATCAAACTACTATTTTAGCACCGAGCCACCTTGACGCAAGTGAACCTCCTTAATTAAGAGATTCAAACACATACACTATATTTACCAGACCAGCAATTCGCCACTGAGCCACCGCGGTATTAGCCTCCTCCTAGCCTCACCTTCATACCTTTGTGTGTGTGTGTGTGTGTGTGTGTGTGTGTGTGTGTGTGTGTGTGTGTTCTCCTTTCCCGTCTCTCGCGTCCTGGGAATCACAAACATCCAGCCAATGCCTCCCGCGCGGCCTGAATCAAGTCGAGGCATCACCCACCAAGGCTCCCTCACATAAAAATAACGCTAAAGAAAACGACCCGCATGAAACTTCCACTCACTGCCAATTGATAATAATGGTGGTGGAATCTGCCTTTGTGTTGCCGCCCACCTGCCGGTATTCGTGGCCTCTTACTGTCGGTTCTCAATACCTGCACTGATCTGGAGTAAATGCACTAGTCAGGACGCAGAGTGAGGCGGACTAGAACAAAAAATAACACTGGATTGAAAAGCGATGTTCAAGTTATACACTGCAAAGGCAATAAAGTGAAGAGAGTGAGTAGAAAGAAAGGTTAATGAAAGGATAACAAGGGAGGCAACGGATATTAAGCTTTTTCTGTCTCCGTCTCTCTCTCTCTCTCGTAAAGGAACATCATTAGCGCATCACCACCATCATCACCATCACCACCACTATCACCATCACCCCTCCCAGCTTCACTCCTCCAGCATTTCATTCTCTCAACTAACTAACCAACTCACAAGGTAAATAGCTCATTTCTAAAACGTATGTATTTGTTTTGCATGAGTAAAAAAATAAATATTGCATTAATGTTTGAGTAGCTTTGATTAATTACTGAGAACGAATAATTTAAACACAGCATTTCAAAAGAGGAGGAGGAGGAGGAGGAGGAGGAGGAGGAGGAGGAGGAGGAGGAGGAGGTGGTGGGGAATACCAGGAGAAGAAAGAGGAGGAGGATAAAGCAAACGAGAAAGAATGAGATAGATAAATTTCACAAACATAAGAGATAGCACAGAAGATAAAGAAGAGGAGAGAAAAGCAATAAAAAGGAGAAATAGGAAGAGGTGAAGAGCTCAAGTGAAGCATGAGAGGATGGAAGGGGAGAGCAGAGAAAAGGAAGGAAGGAAGGAAGGAAGGAAGGGAGGGAGAGCGAGTGAGGAAAGAATGCCAGTAGAGAGAGAGAGAGAGAGAGAGAGAGAGGAGAGAGAGAGAGAGAGAGAGAGAGAGAGAGGAGAGAGAGAGAGAGAGAGAGAGAGAGAGAGAAGAGGGAAGGGGAATAAAGGAGAGGAAAGGTGAGAGAAGAATAAACACGTGTAACAAGAATAAATATAAAAATGTTGAGAGAGAGAGAGAGAGAGAGAGAGAGAGAGAGAGAGAGAGAGAGAGAGAGAGAGAGAGAGAGAGAGAGAGAGAGAGAGGAATGGCCGGTAAAGAGACGACGATGAGAAGGAAGTGAACATAAATGAAAGGAAGGAAGATAAATACTGATAAGAAAGAAGCAGGATTTTACACTCTCTCTCTCTCTCTCTCTCTCTCTCTCTCTCTCTCTCTCTCTCTCTCTCTGCTGTGGTAAATAATAACCACGACTGATTATATATGTGTGTGACTCGCTTTTGTATTTTGCTACCAATATATTTTCATTCTAACTCACACTGACCTATTGTCCGCACCTACACACACACACACACACACACACACACAATCAAACAGGCCTCCTCTCACATTTTTTCTTTCTCTCACTTAGTTTGCTATATGGACAAGGAACTGGCTATTAAAATTGCCTTCAGAGGTTGGTGTTTAGTAGTAGTAGTAGTAGTAGTATAGTAGTAGTAGTAGTAGTAGTAGTAGTAATATATTATTCTCCCATGAACAATCTTTTCATCTTTGTCGTCTATCAGTTTTCTAAGTTAGCATGAATTAGTAATTTTGCCTAAGATTTAAGATAAGTTTCGGATATTTTTTTTTTATTATTCTCCTAGATATATTTTCAAATTTTTCCTTACTTTTGCACATCCACTCTATGTCCTTTGTCCCGCGTCCTTTTCATCGAAGCACATTTTCTATGTTCTACACGAGGAAGAACTTTTGAATTTTCCATAACTTTGTTTAAGTCATCGGCAGGAGAACCTCTTTTCCATAACCTTTATGGGGCGTTTTCCTCGTACCCTTTACCCTTTTACCCATCTTCTTTCCTCTTTCCTCTTTCCATTTTCTGCAACAGAATGAACTTTTGCATTTTTCTATAAACTTGCTTACGCTTTCGTCCAGACCCGACATTTCCATTCCCTTCACGCCGTCCTTTGTAATACACTAACATCATCTGTGCCCTCGTTACTGTGGCTACGCCTTGAACACCCCCGCCCTTAACGCCCCTCCGTATTTTTCCCACTTTTCTTGAGAGATGAGAATGCTATTACATTACATACTGAAACCTTGTCTGTCCCTTCGTCAGTATTGCCACGCCCTGAATCTTCCTGTGCAGCCTTCCCCTTGATTACACAGGGCAGCTGATCCTCGCTGGTCTTCCCACAGTGTTGTCTTTACCTTTGCTTCACCTGGTCTTCTCCCCTTAAGCCTCTGAACCCAATCAGTGGCATGGGATCTCTAATTAATTTGTTTTATTATTAAATTTATGTTGATATTTATTTGGTTCATCCAGGGTTAAAAATCAAATCGTTTCTCATTCACTATAAATATATCCGTAATTGTTAACAAATGATGGATTTGATTTGATTTAGCTGAAGATGGTTTGTGGCACTGAATGGATTAGGCAGTCCCTTCATCTCTTACTCGGCCCATTTTAATCCCATTTCTTCCCCCTGCATTTAGATATTTCATTATTCTGCCCAGGTACTGCTCACCCCCTTCTTTTAATAAGTCCATACCTATTTGCTCTCTTTTGTATCTTCTTCGATTGAGTTGTAACTTAAATTGTTTCTCTTAGCAAGTCATTACAATCTATTCCCTGTCTGTCCTCAGTTACTTTTAGTTATATCATTCCTCCGCCTTCCTATTGATCATTCCTTCTCTTGATAGAAAATCCACTCTTCTGTATTTTTTCGATACATTTATATCTTAGTCTGTTCATGTTTCCAGGTCATAACTAAGTCAAGGTTCTATCTATCCACAGTCACATTTAGATAGATCGCTCTTCTGCCGGCAAACTCCTCATCCCTTCTTCATTACGCCCACACCACTCCACTTATCTCCTGTATCCTCTTCCACACAACTGTAAGCCCGTATTCTCAAACGTTTTGGTATCTCATCAGGCTGTTTTCAAAGGCCACAAAGATGTTGACTCTCATCACTATCTCCCCTTTATGGATGACACAGAATCCTTGCTAAACCATCGCAGGAACCATGAAAACACTCTTGAAAATTCTGATAACTTCCAACAAAGGCTGTCAGAAGCAGTGCAGATAAGAAGGCGGAAACAAGTTTGAGAATATGAACTTAAGCCTTTTCCTGTAAGTCAAAATTTCCTCCATCTCTCTCTCTTTAGTAAGTCAGAATTTTTTTTTTCTCTCTCTCTCTCTCTCTCCTCTCTCTCTCTCTCTCTCTCTCTCTCTCTCTCTCTCTCTCTCTCTCTCTCTCTCTCTCTCTCTCTCTCTCTCTAGTAAGTTGAAATTTTCTCTATCTCTATCTTTAATAATTCACAACTCCCTCTATCTCTCTTTCTCCTTCGTAAGTCAAAACTCTATCTCTCGCAAGTCAAAATTCCCCCTCTCTCTCTCTCTCTCTCTCTCTCTCTCTCTCTCTCGTCTCTCTCTCTCTCTCTCTCTCTCTCTCTCTCTCTCTCTCTCTCTTTAGTCTGTAAGTCAAATTTTTTTTCCATCTCTCTCTTTAGTAAGTCATAACTCCCTCGATCCCTCTCTCTCTCTCACTCTTTAGTAAGTCAAAACTCCTTCTCTCTCTCTTTCTCTCTCGCAAGTCAAAACCCTCCATTTCTCTCTTCACTAAATTAAGACTCCATCTCTATCTCCCTACCCCTCTATCTCTCTTTAATCTCAAAGTTAAAACTCCATCCCTCTCTTTACTCTACGCCACACCTTCCCCTTTCCTTCCATCCCTGGCAAGCCTCTGAGCACTCCTTCCTTTACCACAGAGAGCCTCCCGCTGGTAACGACGCTCGTGGCCATCATCGGAGGCATCGTGTTCCTGGTGGTGGTGGTGGTGGTGATCGTGCTGTTCAAGAAGAAAGGCCGCACGTACAAAGGTAAGCAAGGATGGCAGCAAAGCGAGGGATAGAAAGAGAGAGAGAGAGAGGGAGAGGGCTGATCGTAAGACAAGGTACTTAGAGGGAAACACAGAGATAGACAGATGGGCAGACATGCTGTGAGTGAGGGGAAGACTAGAGAAGACTGAGGAAGGGGAGTTACTGAAGGGGAATAATGAAGAAAGGGGAGAGAAGACAGGGAACGAAAGTGGGAGAGAAGTAAGTGAGAAATGAAACGAGGAATATGGACGGAAAGAAATGGTAAGGAGGTTGAGAATGAGAGGAAAATTTTGGTGAGTGGGAAGTAAAGGAGGAAGAGGACTGGAGATAAATAAAGGAAATGGGGAAAGTGAGGAATGGAAAAAAAAATGTGGAGGGGAAGGAGAGGGGAATAAAACGAAGGAGAAAAAAACAGGGTAAAGTGGTACGGAAGAAAAAGAGAATGAATAGAAGAATGAGGGAAAAGATTGAGGGAAAAGGAGGAGGATGGGAAGATGTAATAAATGAGGAAAGAGAAAGAGAATGCGTAGAAGGGAAAATGAGAAGGAATATGGATACGATATATAGATAAGTAAAAAAAAAAAAAGAAAAGAATGAGGAAAAATAGAAATACAGAGGAGTATAAGGAGAATAAAAGGAGACATAAGAAGCAAGAAATAAGGATAAAGGTAAACAGGCAGATAAAAAAAAAACAACAAAACAAACAAAGTAAAAGAAAATGAGAAGAAAATTGGAAAGAAAGTAAGCATAAAAAGAGAAGGATAGGTAAGGAAGGAGGAGAAATATGCATGAAAATAAAGGGAGAGATGAGAAAGAAGAAAAAAATAAGGATGAAAATAAAAGGAGAGATGACAAGGAAGAAACACACTTACAGATAAAAAAAAAAGAACAGAAAACGAGTAGAAAAAAAATAGGAGAAATGAGGGACATAAGGAGAGGAGAATGACAGGTAAGGAAGGAAGGAAGAAAGGAGGAATATGGATGAGAGAGCGACGCACAGATAGGTCAGAATGGTGATGGGCGATAAGCTTTAAGCAACACCAGCCAGCTTTACCGCACGCTATCTGGCCGCCTTTCTCTGCCCTTCTTTATGATCCAAGCCTTGTGTTCCGTTTGCGCTCCCCTCGCTTACCTCGCTTACCACTACAAAATATGAACTCTACTGGGACCTTTCAGCTCTATTGGTACTGGCTATTGTTGGTCTTTCTACTACTACTTCTACTACTACTACTACTACTACTACTACTACTACTACTACTACTACTACTACTACTACTACTACTTTATTTCGAGTCTTCTCTACTATCCTACATCTTTTACTCTAACTAAATACTGTTACTTATCACAAACAGCCTTGTAAGTGGCAGCAGATCAGTTCCCCTTCCTCTAACTACTTCGGCCTTTATTATCGATGTTTCTCTTTTTCCTCCTTTACCTCCTCGTCTTCTTCCTGTTCCTGTTTCTCCTCCTCTCACTACTACTACTACTACTACTTATACTAACAAAAAACTCCAGTAGTTTCCGATCTTTACTTACTCCATTACAAGCAGCTTCCAAACTTATCCGATCACCAAAAGAGTCAATCGTCACAAATTGAATAAGATGTAATAAGGCTGAATGAGTCGTTAGATGATTTAGAGCCTCTTGGTAGCGAAAAGTGCCATTATGAATTTTGCAACCTCTAGTGACATCCGGAGCATAGTGAAGTCGATGGTATGGTAGTTATTAGATAAAATACCATCACTTTTTTTTATGTACATGTGTATTTGTAGTGTTATTATTATTATTATTTTTTTTTTTTAGTGATATGTATATTTATGGGTTTTAGAAAGGTCTTTAAAATACGGCACGAGATGAAAGTGACTTTTTAGACCAAAAAAACTGTGCACTTCTATGTTTAAAAAAAATAAATTCCTCTCATTACCGCCACTCCATCTCATCACCACCACCACCACCACCACCAGTACCTCACTTTGTACTTCTTCTCATCCCTGATCTGTCCACCTCTCCAAAGCAAGCAGTAACCAGCGCTCTCTATCATTTATTCCCTCTTCTGGTAAACTAACTCCCTGCCTGCTTCTTCACCACCACCACCACCACCACCACCACCTCACTTTCTACTTTTTTCTCACCGTAATCTGTCCACCTCTCCAAAGACAAGCGGTATCCAATACTCTCAATCATTCATTCCCTCTTCTGGTAATCTAACTCCCTGCTTACTTCTGCACCACCACCACCACCACCACCACCACCACCACCACCACCACCTCACCACCTCACCACTGCCCCCACAGACCCCGGCCTGGAGAAGAACAGCATGCGCTCCTCAGACCTCTCCTCCACCCACGACTCAGTGCTGAAGGTGGAGACGCGCACGGCAACAGGCAGCGACCTCTCCCCCTCCGAGGAAGAGGATTACAGCTCGCACGATGACTGGGATGAGCGGCGACGGGTGCGGTGTGAGACGCCCTCCGCTGCCCAGAGACCCGCTGCGCTACTCCGCCGTGGATTACTCCGATACTGTCTTCCCGCTAAAGGTGAGTGTGGGAGTGGCGCAGGGAGGGAGGAGGAGGGAAATAATACGAGAAAGTAAGGTAAGGAAGGTAGTGAGGAAAGGAGGGAGTGATGCAGGGAGGGAAGAGAGGAGGAAAAAATAGGTGAGGGGAAATAGTGAGGAAAAGAGGTGAGGGAGGGAAAGTAAAGGAATAAAAAAAAAAGCGACTAGAAATGGAAGACGGGAGGTTAGAGGCAGTGAGAAGAGGAGGGAGAAATGGAAGGAAAGGAGTCAGAGAAAGTTAAGGAAGAAAGAATTGAAAATGGAAGAGGGAAGGATATAAAGAGTGAGAAAGAGAGGGATAGATGTACAGAGGGAAAGTAAGATAAGAAAGGGAACCAGGGATTGGAAGAGGAAGAGGGAGGGAGTGAGGGGCTGTATAAAGGGGAGGGATGGAAGGAAAGAATGATAAAAAAAGGAAGGAAAAGGGGGATTTGAAGAGGAAGAAGGAGGGAGGAAGCGGAGTGATGCTGGGAGGAAAGAATGTGAGGTAAAGAAGAAAAGAAGAGAATGAAAATGGAAGAGGTAGGGATAGAGGAAGGATTTTAGGTAAGACACGTAGGGAAGGAGAAAGTACTCGTAAGACATAAAGGGAAGAAGAGACAGGAAGAGGAATGTGGGAGGGAGGGAAGGAGGGAGGGATAAAGGAAGGAATGGAAGGAGCCAGGAAGGAAGATAGGGAAGGAAGAAAGAAGTGAGTATGGGAGAGTGAGAGGAACGGAAAAAGAAATGAAGGGAGTTGTGTGTGTGTGTGTGTGTGTGTGTGTGTGTAAGGAAATCAACTGATGCTTATGAGAGTGAATAAATGAATGAGCGATGGAGTGAGATATAAATGAGAGGAGAACAATGTACATATAGCGCGTGGGTGAGATACTATATAAAATATGTAAAAAAAAAAAAAAA
>NC_087184.1:8405219-8420219 GCF_035594125.1 Scylla paramamosain
GCAATTTGTAGTATAATTTGCATGGACATGTGGAGAAAAAGAAAGATTAAGAGGTTCATTATCTATTTTATATTTTACAAAACTAATTAATATGCTATAGTACAAAAAAAAAACATGTCTGAAAAATGCTAAGGGATTATGGGAAAAAATGGCAAAGCACTGAATAGCGTTAAAGATATTTCAAAGTGACCACTAAGGTAGAACAGATAATAGTTAACAATTTGATTCTTACGTGACTATTTGATCTATTAGCGATAACCTACACTACCTAACACCAGTACGAGACGTGGGATAGTACAGGCGAAGGTTTCTCCCCACCCCATTACGTTTATAACAAAGGAAGAGCGTCTTGTATTTTATTCCTTCATGATCTTTTACGTAAGGGGTGCTCTGAAATAACATAAGGTCCACTGAAGTTGTTGGTCCTTTTAAAAGAGCTGAACCAAAAGATTACAGAAGACCAGAGGCAATTAAGATATGATAGATCACTAATTATCATCACCATCACCACCATCAACAGACTACAGTACATTAACCATCACCATCACCACCATTAACAGGCTACAGTACATTATCATCATCTCTACCATCACCATCATCACCATCAACAGGCTACAATACATTATCATCATCAGCATCACTATCAACAGGCTACAGTACAGGATTCCACCTCATAACAAAAGCCATCTCTCTAAGTCAAGGAAGGGAGTGGCAAGGCGGGTTCTACATCACTCTGGCTTGGGGGCGTGTTTGCAGGGGGCTCTGAAGCGTGGAAGACAGGATATTAATTTATGGATAGGTGTAATCCATACAGAGGGACTGCCACGTGTAGGCCTACTGGTTTCTAGCGGATTCCCTTGTTTTCTTATGTTCTGAACTCTTTCATTGGTATTTGACATTTTCTTATTATTTTTCTTTCCTCTACAGTCACATCTATTCACTTTGTAGGCTTGACATTGAAAACTTTTCTACTAATCGCCTTTTCTTTCCTGTAGGAGCTTATAAAGGTCTTTCAGTTTCTTTAGTCCTGCCATCTTGTGGATATCACAGTGAAAACCTTATATTCTAAGCCAAAAGTGTTTTTCTCCAGTCCGGGATTCGAAGCAAGCCGTAGGGAGGTAAACACTTGTCCAGGTCCTTTTAATTCCCTCCAATCCACGAGGCGCGAGCAACCTCATCACGTCAAATACCTTCACATGTTTTCCTAAATGACTTTTAAATGAAGTGATCGGATTTCACAGTTAATCCCTCCGCGGCAGCTTGCCCCGGCGAGCGAGCGAGAACACGAAACACGATTTGTTATTTTTCTCTCCTACGGGTGTGTGTGTGTGTGTGTGTGGATGTGTGTGTTTGTTACGGAGGATCGCTGTAATCGGCTCAGTCTCTTGTTGGAAGTGTTACTGTGGCTCTCGTGACGCTGTAAGTCAAGTAATCGGCTTTGTGAAATCTATCGGAATCCTTAAATATTATGATGAAAGTTGTGCAAAGTGAGTCGCGCGGTCTAACGTGTCGCGGGGAGGGAGTGCTGCAACTGGCACGAGATGTAATGCACGGGAAGGTTACTACTGGTTATTGTGCTTTTAAATCCAGTCCAACTATTGCGCCCTCGTTCTCCTTATGATTCTAATTTTAACTTCTTTCGCTGATGTGTGTGTGTGTGTGTGTGTGTGTGTGTGTGTGTGTGTGTGTGTGTGTGTGTGTGTGTGTGTGTGTGTGTGTGTGTGTGTGTGTGTGTGTGTGTGTGAGAAAAAAAAGCCCACTCAACCCCGCCTCTCCCAAAAATCAAAAGAGGAATCACATAAAGTTGTCAATTTAGTTCTAAAGTTGTCTTGATGCTTCTCTCGGAGAAAAAAAGACAAAAAACAAGAGAGGAAAACACCGAGACAACCACGACCACATGAAGTCCACAAAACAGAGATATATGCAGCGGTCATAATATTAGCAACAGCTGGAGCTTAGTGGCTGCTCTTGCGGAGGCACCTCACAAAGCCAGCAATATACACACCAGGCGTCACCTCGCGCCGTGGCTGACCAGATCCATGCTGCCGTGAGAAGACTGCCGGGTATTGCTTATTCACCCCATAACAGGTCTCAGGCAACACTTCTTCCGGCTGCTCCAGTTAAAGGTCGCCACAGCTGATCAGCCGTCAATGCATGTCTTCTGCGCCTTTCCCAGTCACTCATTACAAGCATATTCTCTTTCACTGCAGCCATAAACAATCTCTCCTCTTCTCTTCCTCCCCAGTCTCGCCTCACTCGGCACTCACACACAGAAACTTCAAGAAGCAAATTAACAGCGCACCAGTAAATTTCCATCATCACCTGACGAAGAAGAGGAGTGGAGGAGAATGAGCGGCCCCCCAATCCGGCATCACACTTACGCAGAATACAGATAAAAGAGAAAGTCGAGTAACATTCTGCATTTGGTTTCCGTGTTTACTGTTTTCTCTTAATCAAAAGTCCTCTGATCTCTCGAGAATGTACCAGCTCCTTGGTTTCTCAGACTTTAAGAACATAAAGAAACAGGGAAAGCTGCAAGAAGTCATCAGATCTACACGTGGCGGTCCTCTCATGTAACATATCTACCTACATAATTCCACTATCACCCAAATCCATAAATATGTCTGATCTTCTCTACAAGCTCCCTAATGACTCAACGATAACAATTTAATTACTGAGTCTATTCCGTTTATCCACTATTTGGGAAACAGTTCCTTCCTGTCTCCCTTTTAAATTTAACCTAATCGAGATGAAACCCATTATTTTTTACCTATCCTGATAACTGACCCTGAGGATTCTCCTAGTGGACTTCGAAGGAAAACGTTCAAGTACAAAATATTACTGAATTCCTGGACACGAGCGAACAAAGGACACCATAACACGGAGAACACAACGCCAAAAGAGACCATCACTAAATTTTATTCTATTGTATCTGGATCATTTTAATAATCCTCTTTTCCCGTGAATATTTATACTCGTGTTCTTTCTCTGCCAGCCCTCATCCTCGTACTTTTAAAGGGACCTCAACTGCTCCAGGTATTCAATTTCACCTTCCACCGGCGACTTATATAATTGAGAGGATTATTTCATAACGAGGAGAAAATTGGAAAATATTTTGATGTGATGAGGGAGAGTAAGTGAAATAATAGGGTGGTGTTGAAAAATTAGGAGAAACTAGAGGATGAGAGAGAGAGAGAGAGAGAGAGAGAGAGAGAGAGAGAGAGAGAGAGAGAGAGAGAGAGAGAGAGAGAGAGAGAGAGAGAGAGAGAGAGAGAGAGAGAGAGAGAGAAACGCAAGGAATGAGAAGCAAAAAAAAGAACAATGTAACAAAACAAACAAAAAACGAAAAGGGAAAGAAAAAATAAAGGGGAAGAAGAGAGAGAGAGAGAGAGAGAGAGAGAGAGAGAGAGAGAGAGAGAGAGAGAGAGAGAGAGAGAGAGAGAGAGAGAGAGAGAGAGAGAGAGAAACGCAAGGAATGAGAAGCAAAAAAAAGAACAATGTAACAAAACAAAAAAACGAAAAGGGAAAAAAATAAAGGGAAAGGAGAGAGAGAGAGAGAGAGAGAGAGAGAGAGAGAGAGAGAGAGAGAGAGAGAGAGAGAGAGAGAGGCTAGGAGGGGTAGTTGGATGTATGGTGGGGCGTTGGGCAGGCCTGGTGGAGGAGGGCGAGGGCTGAGCTGGGCTGGGTTGGGGCGCCTCAGTCGTGTGCGGGCCGCTGTTCAGTGAGGGTGTGGAGTGCGCGCTCCAGCCACACACTGCACCACGCGCTGTACTGAGTGGCGAGGCGTTGCTCTCTCCTGACGCTACCACCGCAGCCACGTGTCACCTTCACCCTTGCACCTTCATGTTGGACTGTCATCATATCACAGGTGTATTTCCAGTGTCATCATTGTCATTGTTAACATCATCATCACTCAGCGGTTGTCATCATTCTTACTATTTTACGTTACGTCTTCATCATTACGTTGAATTGTTAGTCTTTATTTTATATTTTTTGCATGTTTTTGCTGTCATTTTCACAATCTCGCCGCTGCACTGTCATCATCATCATCATCATCATCATCATCATCATCATCATCGTTGCCATGTCCGCGTTTCCTCGTCACTATCACCGTTACCATCCCCACGTAGCTGCATCACGTATTAGTTCTATTGTCACTATCATCACCATACCAGTTCTGCATCGTCACTATCATCACGTAATTATATCGTTCTTGTCACCATCACTACCTAATCACATCGTCACTATCCTCATGACTTCGTAGTTGCATCACTATCATCTTCATCACCATCACATTCATAACATCACTATCACTATATTACCCTTGCATCCATTCGTCACCATCACTATCACCATCATACCGTCCCTGTATATTCTAATCACCATCACCACACCATTACTTACACAATATCAGCAGCACATCTTCACCATCATCACCATCACACAGGTATAGTCTCCTAGTCCTCATTTTTATGTCACTATACTCACTTGCAGTTTCCTCATCACCACCATCACCACAAAACACAATCACCATCATATTACTATTGCATTAATTTCCAGCCTCATCCATCATCCCCTTCCTCTCCCTTCACCATCATCAACGCCATCTTTACCACATCAATGAGTAACTGCCACAACACCACTGCAGAGACACGATCATCACCATCATCACCATACATTCAAGCACCGCAATGATCACCATCAAACCACCATTACCACCACACTTACGCGATAACTATCATCACTATAACGTTATTTATTCATCACCATTCGTTCAGGCACCACCATCACTATCACACTTATCCAAGCACAGCAAGAATCACCGTTAAATCTAACACCACATGCATCACCACTTCTCACCAACACAACCACAAGGATTACCACCATCATGTCATATTCACCACCAGTAACACCATCGGACCGACTACAATCAACACCACCATCACTTTCATCACCTTGCAGCATCACATTATATCCCCCTGTAAAACACCTCAAATGCAGCTCACTATCATCCCCATCACCACCACCATCACCACCCCCAGCGTCATCACCATCACTCACAGCCATACCGATAGATCGATTAAGCGCACCAAACACAGCACCATAAATTCAGAAGCAAAGATGGTGTGTGCCATAAAGAGCCACTAAAAAGAGAAGAATGAAAAGAGAAAATAGAGAAGGAAGAAAGATTTTAATATCTCACGTAAAAATAAGCAAAAGAAAACGAAATAAAAGAATGAAATGAGAAATAATTTGTGAATTTTTAATCTACAGGAACAAATAAACAGTAAATTGATAAGCAAGGTAAATAAGAAGTAGCAATAACAGAAAAAAAACTAACAAACAAAGAAAGAAAGGAACACGGTGCCAAAAAGTGACCGAAAGTGATATATATTTATATTTTTCGATCTCGACAAGAACAAAGCGTGTACAAAGAATACAGAAAAAAAATATGAGGAAAAAACAAACAAACAAACAAGAGACAAAGTGAATTATATAAAGGAAATAAGTAAAAGAAAGACACACACACACACACACACACACACATTCAAGGACCATCACAGAACAGATTAACAAAAGAAAAGAAAAAAGTGAAAAGTTGATGATATAAAAGAGAACAAGAAAACACAATAGGAAAGAACACAACAGTAAAAAAAAAATTACGATACACAAACACAGGAAACAGTCGTAAAAAAGAAGAAAGCAAGCAAGAGGAAAACAGACTTTGACATATAAACAAGCAAGAAGAATAAGAGGAAGCCACGCCCGCCTCTGTTAGCAGGAAGGTGCTGAGCTCAGACCACCACCACCACCACCACCACCACCATCGTCACCCACACATTCAACAGGTACAGGGAATAAGTGACTCCGGGCAGGTGTGTTGGCCAATCTGTGACGCCCACACCCACACCTACACGCGCGCGCACACACACACACACACACACACACACACACACACACACACACACACACACACACACAGCTTCATATTTATTACGAGTATTCATTATTATTATTATTATTATTATTATTATTATTATTATTATTATTATTATCATTACTATTATTATTATTATTATCATTATTACTATCATTATGGCAGAAATATATCAGTCTCGGAAATTTAGCATATGCTGCCTGATATATATATATATATATATATATATATATATATATATATATATATATATATATATATATATATATATATATATATATATATATATATATATATATATATATATATATATATATATATATATATATAGAGAGAGAGAGAGAGAGAGAGAGAGAGAGAGAGAGAGAGAGAGAGAGAGAGAGAGAGAGAGAGAGAGAGAGAGAGAGAGGGGTTATGTTAAGGGAGGCGGAAGTGGATGGGTCAGTCTGACTTCCCCCACCCCCTTGGGAGGAGAAACTTGTCCAAAGGAGGGAGGCAGGCAGGAGGAAGGAAGAGAGGGAAGGAAGGAGATCCAGAGGAAGAGAAGGACTCAAGGGAAGGAGGGAGAATATTACGAGGAAAGAAGTAGAGATGGAACGAGGGAGAGAGAGCACATGGAAAAAGAAAGAGACAAAGGAGGAAGGAGACAGAAATTGAAAGAAGGAAGGGAAAGGAAGATAGAGAAGCGAGAAAGAAAAAAATAGAGGAATGGAAAATGAAAGAGGGAAAGGATGGAAGGAGGATGATCAGGAGAACGGGAGGGATACGAAAGAAGAACAAAAACGAAGGAATGGAATAAGGGAGGAAACAAAGACGGGAAGAGAAAGGGAGAGAAGAGAGGAAAGTGATGGAGCGAGGGAGGGGAAAGACAGTGAGAGGACAGAAGGGAAGAAAGAAGATGAGAGAGAGAGAGAGAGAGAGAGAGAGAGAGAGAGAGAGAGAGAGAGAGAGAGAGAGAGAGAGAGAGAGAGAGAGAGAGAGAGAGAGAGAGAGAGAGAGATTGGACAGAAGAGAAGAACGAAGAAAAGAGAGTGGAAGAGAAGAAGGAGCAAGAGAGGAAGAAAGGGAGGGAAGTATAAGATAGCAAGACGAAAGAAAGAAAAGAGGAAGAGAGGAAGGGCAGAGATAAGGAAAAAAGTAAAAAAAAAAAGAGGAAGGAAAACGAAAGGGGAGAAGAAAGAGTAAACGGTAAAGAAGTAAGGAGAGAAAGTAGCGAGGAAGAAAAACAGACAGGATGAGAGGGAAAGAAAAACAGAGGGTATGAAGAAAGAAGACAGAGAAGGGAGAAGGAAGGGAGGAGGAAAAAAATTAAGAAGGGAGAGAGGGTGGAAGAAGTGTGCCAGTGAAGGAGATAGAGTGGTGACATGAGGCAGGTACAGGAGGGAGGGAGGGAGGGAGAGAAGGAAGGAGGAAGGGAGGGAGGATGCAAAAATATAAAAACTGAAAATGGAGAGAGAGAGAGAGAGAGAGAGAGAGAGAGAGAGAGAGAGAGAGAGAGAGAGAGAGAGAGAGAGAGAGAGAGAGAGAGAGAGAGAGATGAATTAGACTGACTGATTAAATACATGTAAAAGTAAATAAGAGAAAAAAGGGGAAGAAAAGGAAGGCATGCAACCAAGAGAGAAATATTATGGGATTGGAAAAAAAGTAAGAAAATGAGGGAAATAAAGAAAATAAAAAGATAGAAGTAAATCAGCTAAAAAAAATGAATGAAAGAAGTAAGAGAGTAATGGAGTGAAAAAAACGTGCAAGGGAAAAAGAAAATTAGGAAAATAACAGGAAGAAGCAGAAAATCAGATAAATAATATGAATAAGACTAATGAGATGAAAAGAAAGCAAGAGATGAAAAAGTCACTCCAAATTCAAAGCTGCACGTGTGTGTGTGTGTGTGTGTGTGTGTGTGTGTGTGTGTGTGTGTGTGTGTGTGTGTGTGTGTGTGTGTGTGTGTGCTTCAAAGATCGGGGTATGAAGAATAACTTTATAATTTTTCATTTTCTTCTTTAACACTTCTTACTGAAAGGGAAACACTCGCAACGTGTGTGAGGAATTGAAAACAGCCTCCTCTCTCTCTCTCTCTCTCTCTCTCTCTCTCTCTCTCTCTCTCTCTCTCTCTCTCTCTCTCTGTGTGTGTGTGTGTGTGTGTGTGTGTGTGTGTGTGTGTGTGTGTGTGTGTGTGTGTCTTATCTGTACATTAATATATATGTAGATGCAATTGAAGCAATAATTAAGTAAATAAATAAATCATATTATAAGAACTTTGTGAATAAGCAAAAAGAAAATAAACAAACATTTCAATCAAAGCGCAAATAATAATAATAAAAAAAAACGAATACTTAAAAAGATATAAATAAATTGATGAGTAAGTAAAAGAATGAATAAACGGATAAATGAAGGAGGATAAAAGAAGGAAGAAAGAAGGAAAGGTACATAACAAAAGCAAAGAAAAGCAACGAAGAAAAGTAAACAAGAAAATTCAAAACTCAGAACGAGAAACGAATAAAGAAATAACGAGATACATGGACCCACCTTCTCTCTCTCTCTCTCTCTCTCTCTCTCTCTCTCTCTCTCTCTCTCTCTCTCTCTCTCTCTCTCTCTCTCTCTCTCTCTCTCTCTCTCTCTCACCTGACACCACTCCAAAAAATCAACACTCCTGCGCACCACTTCTCAAGAAACACTTTTACTTACAAGGCCAGAGAGAGAGAGAGAGAGAGAGAGAGAGAGAGAGAGAGAGAGAGAGAGAGAGAGAGAGAGAGAGAGAGAGAGAGAGAGAGAAATATGTACCTCGTTATTTCTTTATTCGTTCTGGTCTTCAGTGTTTGGCATTTTCGTTTTTGTTGTTGTTGTTGTTGTTGTTGTTATTTTTGTTCATGATGACAGACAGACAGATGGAAAGATAGACAGACAGCAAGATAGGCAGACAAAGACAGCTACAGACAGATAAACAGACAGATAGATAGATAGATAGATAGATAGATAGATATATAGATAGATAGACAGATAGATAGATAAATAGATAGATAGATAGACAGACATGTAAATAGACAGATAGATAGACAATCAAAGAGATACGTATACATAAATACAGACCCAGGCATACATAGAGAGAGAGAGAGAGAGAGAGAGAGAGAGAGAGAGAGAGAGAGAGAGAGAGAGAGAGAGAGAGAGAGAGAGAGAGAGAGACTAATCCAATATTCTATTCATACTTTTCTGCTTCTGTCGCCAAAATACATTAGTCAGCATTTAATTAACTTAAATTTACTTTAATTTCATCACTTTTTTTTCCGTGAACTAATCTATCAATGCAACACTGCAATGGATGATGTTAAAGGACTCTCTCTCTCTCTCTCTCTCTCTCTCTCTCTCTCTCTCTCTCTCTCTCTCTCTCTCTCTCTCTCTCTCTCTCTCTCTCTCTCTCATTTCTCGTAATCTTGTTTTTTTATTTACGTTCTTCCTCATTCCTTGCACATCCCCTCTCTCTCTCTCTCTCTCTCTCTCTCTCTCTCTCTCTCTCTCTCTCTCTCTCTCTCTCTCTCTCTCTCTCTCTCTCTCTCTCGGCTAGCAACACCTGAGCTTATCTTCACATATAATCCTCTCTCCCATCCTCTTCTTCCGCCTCCTCCTCTTCTTCTTCCTCCTCCTCCTTCTCCTCCTCCTCCACCTACATTGCCAGCTGGCCTTCCTCTTCCACCTCACCTCCCCTCTGTATCTTCCTCTTCCTCCCGCAGCCTCACCTGGTCGACATGCTCCTCCTCCTCCTCCTCCTCCTCCTCCTCCTCCTCCTCCTCCTCCTCCTCCTCCTCCTCCTCCTCTTCCTCCTCCATCTCACCTCAGCTCCTCTTCCAGCTCACCTCATCTCTTCTTCCTCCTTCAGAAAATCACTTACAACACACACACACACACACACACACACACACACACACACACACACACACACACACACACACACACACACACACACACACACACACACACTCTAAGACGCCCCTCACTTTCAAGACTCTCACTAAAGCCTCTCCTCTCTTCCTACACTATACAGTCTATCTTCCTTGATCCCTCTCCCTCTCCCTCTCATTCTCTCCCTCTCTCCCTTCTCACAATCTGTTTCCTGAGTTTGTATTTGTCGTGTATCTTATGTGTCGTTGCATCTGACAGGTGAGAGAGAGAGAGAGAGAGAGAGAGAGAGAGAGAGAGAGAGAGAGAGAGAGAGAGAGAGAGAGAGAGAGAGAGAGATGAAGGGGATTTGTCTCAAAAAAAAAAAAAATCGGCGCACTGTAAACGGATTGCATAGATTAAAAAGATGGTAACGAACAAACAAGATCGTATGTAAATCCTTCCTGGACCTCTCTCTCTCTCTCTCTCTCTCTCTCTCTCTCTCTCTCTCTCTCTCTCTCTCTCTCTCTCTCTCTCTCTCTCCCATTGTTTCAAAGCGTGTTTGTGTGTGTTTTAATCTGGTTCACTGAAATTATATTCACCAAGCTGGGGGGATTCTCTCTCTCTCTCTCTCTCTCTCTCTCTCTCTCTCTCTCTCTCTCTCTCTCTCTCTCTCTCTCTCTCTCTCTCTCTCTCTCTCTCCGTCCGAAAATACTTCTTAAACATTCTCTTCAATCATACACACACACACACACACACACACACACACACACACACACAGAGAGAGAGAGAGAGAGAGAGAGAGAGAGAGAGAGAGAGAGAGAGAGAGAGAGAGAGAGAGAGAGAGAGAGAGAGAAATTGTGGTGGTGGCGGTGGTGGTGATAGTGGTGGTGGTGAGGGAGATGATGATGGAGGCCAGTAATAAAAGATTCATTCGGAAACATTTTTCTTTTCTTCTCTCCTTCCTTACACTTCTTTTTTTTTGGGAGGAGGGAGTTCTTCCTTTCTTCAATTACCCCCCTTCTCTCTCCCTCTCTCTCTGTTTCTTCATATCTCACTTTCTTATTTTCTTGTAATTTCTTTTTCTTTTTTTCTTCATCTCTTATTCTTTTATTGCAAATTTTTCTCTCTCTCTCTCTCTCTCTCTCTCTCTCTCTCTCTCTCTCTCTCTCTCTCTCTCTCTCTCTCTCTCTCTCTCTCTCTCTCTCTCTCACTATCGTCCATGCAAGCCAACAAATTTCCTTGATAACCGACATAAAATACACGTTAAATCGCACGAAGCGCGGAGATTAGCACATTTTTTCTCCGATAACTTGAGTAATATGATCTGGGGCTGAACACTAATTAGGCCAAACTCCACACAGGTGAGCCACGTGTCCGTCCCCCCACCCCCCGCCATCCCCACCTAATCTGCCTTCCTTTTACCTTTGCTTATTTAGTGCCCCAAAGAGGTTAGTAGCTGGATCTCAACTCGCGACAGTTTATTGGTGGGAGAAGTAGCGCTGTCTCTTAGGTCAAGTTGGAGTTTTATTACTACTGTTGTTGATGTTGTTGTTGTTGTTGTTGTTGTTGTTGTTGTTGTTGTTGTTGTTGTTGTTGTTGTGCTATGGTTTAATTTGTAATGGTGGACTGGTAATGGGTAGAGGATGTTTAACTTATGAGAGTGTTGTGTGTTTAGTGAATGGTGTAAGTAATGCGTGTGATCTATAATGTATGATGTGTTTAATGTATGATGTGTTGCGTATCAGACTGTGACGCATATGGTAATTGTAAAGAATTTCTATTTAATTTTTTATCCCTTTTTTTATATTCTTTAGTCATCCTCCTTCACCGCTAATGAACAGATAGACAGACAGACAGATAAATAGATAGATATACATAAACCAATAAATAAACATGTAAGTACTCTCAATACAGTATCACATCAAACAGTTCATTACTTCATACATTAATTCGATGACCTGATGCCACCTCTAGCAGCGTGTTCACTGCCGCTTAAAATGTCCACGCTTGTCTTGTCACCACGCGGGTGAAAATGACGCGTTCGTGACAGGTCAGTTCGGAATGGTTAGCAAGACTGGCTGTGACGCAATTTGCAACCATGACAAATAATATGGCGCACCTCGTAACACCGCTCACTTGTGCTTGGCTGTCATGATGTAACTTGGCCCCGACACCCGCAGCGCCAGCTATTTCATAATTCCTCTCCCGTATCCCTCAGAGGATCAAAATGCATGAGGCTCGGTCATGAATGCAAGGATATAGGAAAGCAGTAAATCAGGAAACCTCCACGTGGCAGGCCTTGTGTTAAACATACATATGTACAACCATGTCCGTCTCATAAATCTATCAAATCTTTTTAAATTCCTCTACTGACTCAGCACAAACACCTCGACTGCTGAATCTTTTCCACTTAACCAGGGCTATTTGAGAACCAATTTCCCCCTTATCTTTTATATATCCTATAAATCCAATCTTATCAAACTTGAACCCTACCTACACCTAACCCTATCCTGATGACTAACTAACCCTAAAATCTTTATCAACACCTTCATATCCCCTTCCCGCCACCCCTTGCGTGAATTACCCTGAGTGCACGCGGCCTCCAGATACACCCCTGCTAATCTCCCTTCACTGACTCTCAGGCGCAGCACACTAGTGGGTGGTGACACTTGACTCGTGACACCTTTAGCGTTCCTCCAATCCCTGCAGCCCGAGTGTTGACGCGCCATTCGATCCAGCACCCAACACCCCTCCACGCACTAACGCACTCTCCCTGAACTCTTCACATGCGCTCCTTTACATGTTCACGGGAGGTAAGGGTACATGTCGGTAGGAGGTTAATGGCAGGTAACACGCTCGCTTGTTCGCTTGCTTGCTTGTTTGCTTGGTCGGTCAGTCTATCTCGCTCTTGTGCTTTCTTTCGTTCTCACTGTTTTTTCATGTTTTCCTATCTCCCTTTCTTTTTTCTTGACATTTTGTTCTATCCTTTTTTCGCCTCTCATTTATCTTGTTGCAATGCTTTCTCTCTCTCTCTCTCTCTCTCTCTCTCTCTCTCTCTCTCTCTCTCTCTCTCTCTCTCTCGCTGTTCACTTGCGCTAGCCTTGTCAAAACTTGGGCCCGGTACGGTCTTCACCTTCACTCGGCTAACTCCACTAACTCCTCCGTAATGAGCCACCTTCCTGCCCATCTGTCCTTCCTTCCCTCACCTGACCGACTTGCCTAACTATCCACGCACTACCCACATACGTACCCAGCTACATGTCTATCCCCACAGCTACGTACATGACACCCACCCATACACTTATGTACTTACTACACCTTACTACCTAAATAAAGAAGCAGAGACAGATAGACGACCTTACTACAATGCAACTATGAGCAGCCCTCCGAAGTTGTAACTCGCGACTAACTAGTAACGATAATGATATTGATTAACGAGGTAACGAGCAAAAGACACACGAGTAACGAGGGACACGTCTGCACTCATTACTTTTTATCCTCTTTTACTGACGAATATGTTCTCATTTACGTCAGCTCTCCTTTTTTTTCTCCTCACACAGCTTCTTTTTGCGGGAGGAGACTTGGTTATGAGGCAGCGTGGATTGATATGGTGATGCGGATGTGGTGGTGAAGGATGTGGTGATGTGGAGTGAAGGATGTTGCACTGAAGGATGTGGTAGTGATGAAGGATGTGGTAGAGATGGAGGATACAATGATAGAGGAAGGGTGGGGCACGAATGAATGGTGCTCCTTGTTGGGGGTGGTGGCAGTAGTGCTGGTGGTGGTGGTGGTGGTGACATGGAAGGGGAAGAGGTGGAATTGATGTGGTGCAGATGACGAATGTGATGGCGGGGGAAAGGAATGACATATGTGGCTGGTGTTCGTTGTGCTGGAGGGGACATGGAAGGGGAAAAGATGGAATGGGGGAGATAGAGAAATGGAGCAACAGATAAAGCAGTGATGGGGATATTTGCGTCAGCTTTCGACATTTTTTTTTCTCTCCTCGCATCTCTTCTTTTTACGGAAGGAGACTTGGCTATGAGGCAGCGTGGATTGATGTGGTGGTGAAGAATGTGGTGGTGAGGGATGTGGTGATGTGGAATGAAGGATGCTGCAATGTATGAGAAGCCGTGACCGCAAAGGATTCTAGGATGCGCTTGTGGTAATTGTGTCGGGGAAAGTTGTGCCGGCGGTGCATTGTGGGTCCTGGCCTGGCGGGGAGGCGTGGAAACAGGCAGGCGGACATCCATATTCCATGCCTCCCGCTGCCATCACCGCCATCACCACTACTCGCTCCGTTATTCTTTCTCCTCGCCTTCCCCAGTGTCCTTTCTTTTCTCTTGGTCAGCCTCCCATCCTCTCCTCTCTCTGTTCTCCTTCTCTCGTGTCCTTTCTTTTCTCTTGGTCATTCTTCGATTCTCCCTCACTCCTAACCTTCCCTTCCTCTTTCTTTCATTCCTCTCTTTCCTTACCTTTCCTTCTGTCCCCCTTCTTTTTTGTCATCCTTCGATCCTCCTTCGCTCCTTACCATTCCTTCCTTCTCCTTTTTTTCCATTCCTCTCTTCCTTTCTTTTCCTTCTGTTCCCTTCTTCTTTCCTCCTCTCCTCCCTCTTGGCCTTCTTTCTTTTCTCTCTTTCTTTCCCCTTCTTTCCACTTCTCTCCTTTCCTTTCCTTTTGTCCCTACCTTCTTTCTACATATGTTTCTCCTACCTCCTCCATGGCTCTCTTCCCTCCCTCTTTCCCTCCACCCCTTTACGTTTCCCTAAGCCTTAGAAAAAATTCAATTTAAACACTATTCGTTTTCACTAATAAAAATGTAGAGAGCTTCAACAACTACACTGTCTCATAAGATGTTAAGCGGATTGAACAAAATTGTTACATATGATTGTCTGGCAACTGTATGGCTTCCCGGCACAGCGGCGTCACCACTAACGTGATGGCAAGCGAGACTCACCACACACCTCACCACACACACCAACACACGTCCATATACTCGTTACCTACTCACCACGCACGCTGGCTCACGGGGACAAGCCTCGGGTAGGGTTTCAGTTTCACAGTTACGTGAAGGAAGAGTACAGTAGACGCGTGGCCAGCACAGCACAGCACAGCACAGCACAACACCACACAGCCGCCGGCACTGTGATGGCCGCGGCTGGGTGGCGTGAGTCGCGATGCTTCATTTCCATGCT
>NC_087184.1:8425219-8430219 GCF_035594125.1 Scylla paramamosain
GGAAGATATTTGGGCAAGTAACGTGAATCGTGTGATAAAAGCAATGGATTTAAAATGTACTTGAAAAATTGTTTTGAAAATACACAGAAACGCTACTTTGAAATTAATTGATATACTGTATTTAGTTACACAAGAAAAATATTTTGAAAATACGATATTTTATACAAATTGTATTCAAATATGCATTTGTGTATTACCCAAATATATTACTACCCATCTCAGAGAGAGAGAGAGAGAGAGAGAGAGAGAGAGAGAGAGAGAGAGAGAGAGAGAGAGAGAGAGAGAGAGAGAAACGCGCATTAAAGTGAGACATGGTACAACGTATTCAAAACACACAAAAGGGAGAAAATATCATAGTGTGAGAGAGAGAGAGAGAGAGAGAGAGAGAGAGAGAGAGAGAGAGAGAGAGAGAGAGAGAGAGAGAGAGAGAGAGAGAGAGAGGGTCCATACAGAGTCCCTTTAAGGATTAGTACAAGGAAGACCCAATCCAGTCTCCCTTTCCTTCCCTGCCCGCTGTCTTTACCCTGCACTGTTTTCCCCATCAATTTCCTCCCCTTTCCCTCTAACGTTTCATTACCCAACTTGTTTCCCTCGAGAAATTTCCCATATAGCTTTTCTTGGATATTCGTGTTCATATTTTTTCCCCCTTTGAGGCCACCGTTATAAGACTGGCTACCATGATTTTTACTTTTTTCCCTATGGTTTTAATTCTATATTTTCCCATTACTTATTTTTTCCTTTTACTGTTACCGTAACTTTAATTTTCCCCCTCTAGAACAGCAACACTTTAATTTCTCCCACTTTTCACTGTTTTATTTCCCAGATGTTATATTTTTCACTTTTTTCCCCTATGGTTTCACTCTAATATTTTCCCATTACGTTTTGCCTTTACTATTACCGTAACTTTAATTTTTCCCCCTTTAGAGTAGTAATATTTTCCTTTATTTTTTTTAATATTCTATATTTACTCCCAAGTTACCATTATTTTTTTCTTGTTTCTCTATGGCTTCAGTTTTTGATATTCCCATTACATATTTTCTTTTTTACTAACATGACTAATTTATTCCTTTTTAAAACCTACCATCTTAGTTTTTTTTTCCCTTACTTTTATTATACGATTTTATTCCTCGGTATATTACCCTTTAACTTTTTTTCCTGCAGATTTTTTCTTTTTTTTATTTTCATTTATTTCCTTGTCTTCTTTTTTTTATTCTTTTCTCTTTTTTTTTTCAATGGCGTTCTCTTCCCCCTCTTTGGATTTTGCACCATAAATCTTTCCATGTTTTCTGTTTCGTTGTCTTTTTCCTTTTCATCCTGTGTCGTGTTAACAATTAAAACTCCTCGGGATTCGAACCCTTGACTCTTAAGTTTTATTTCAAGATATAGATTTATTCACACCGTTTACTTTTTTTTTCTGTATTTTTTTTCCAGTTTGTTTTTGTTTTTGTTCTGTTTTACATCTCCATTTTTTTTTCTTTCACTTTTTACACTATTATTCTCACTTGTATCTGTTGTTTATTCATCTCTCTCTCTCTCTCTCTCTCTCTCTCTCTCTCTCTCTCTCTCTCTCTCTCTCTCTCTCTCTCTCTCTCTCTCTCTCTCTCTCTCTCTCTCTCACGTCTTGTTCCGTGGAGTATTCCGTAATGTGTTCTAAATTCGTGGAGGAGGAGGAGGAGGAGGAGGAGGAGGAGGAGGAGGAAGTGGAACAGCGGTCAGCGAAGCGTTTTCATTCAATGGGCGAGTAACGAAAAGGGTAAGAAATAATTACATTCATCGTGTGTGTGTGTGTGTGTGTGTGTGTGTGTGTGTGTGTGTGTGTGTGTGTGTGTGTGTGTGTGTGTGTGTGTGTGTGTGTGTGTGTGTGTGTGTGTGTGTGTGTGTGTGATTGCAGGAACCTCACTAAACTATGCGCTGAGCGAACTTTGACGAACGATAATGAGAGAGAGAGAGAGAGAGAGAGAGAGAGAGAGAGAGAGAGAGAGAGAGAGAGAGAGAGAGAGAGAGAGAGAGAGAGAGAGAGAGATGCCATTAATCCTTACATTAAAAAAGAAGATAAATAAATGCTGCAATGTAAGATTTCATGCTTCTGCAAATGTACATTACAAAGAAAAAAAGACAAACAAGGAAACGAACACAGTATGTAATTCTAACAACTGCCCCACACATTAACAAGGAAAAATAAGAGAATATTTGGTGACAATTTTCAGCAATAATGAGAGAGAGAGAGAGAGAGAGAGAGAGAGAGAGAGAGAGAGAGAGAGAGAGAGAGAGAGAGAGAGAGAGAGAGAGACTACCTAGTACCACGTAACATTTACTTTTGACCATCGCGCGCCAAAAAAAATAAAATAAATAAATAATAATAATAATGAAAAGCTCGCCCGTGTCTCGTTACGCTGAGCTGTGGGTCGTGAAAATCGTTTCTGAGTATCAGGAGAGCGCTGGCAGGTGAACCGAAGCTTAATCTGCCCACGTTAATGTTTGCTATGAATGCTGTGTTCAATGGCGTGTGTGTGTGTGTGTGTGTGTGTGTGTGTGTGTGTGTGTGTCCTTCCTACCTTTCTTCCTTCATTTCTTGTTCAGTTCATCCTTTCTTTTCTTATTCCATTCCTTCTTTCGCATTTTGTCCTTCCTCAATCTCTTTCATCTCTTTCTTCATTGTTATTTTGTCTCCTTTTCTTCCCTACTACACGTTTGCTACCATTTCTCCTTCCTCTTTTACGTTGTACCTTCTTTCTAGAGTGTGTGTGTGTGTGTGTGTGTGTGTGTGTGTGTGTGTGTGTGAGGGCGAGTGAGTGAGTGTACATACATTCACCATAACACAAAATACTCACTTTCTTTATTTTTTCATTTCGCTTTCCTAATTCCTTCGTCGCAGCCTAGCTTGGCGTGAGAGGGAATAGATGGGGGAGTGGGGGTGGAGAGCGGAGTCTGATCACCTGAGCCTGCATCACGACAGTCTGGGACACCTGAGGGTGCATTCATTACTTCCTGAAGACAACAAAAGGAACACACAGAAGCGATGGCATTTTACTGACTAATGCCCTGCCTACTTTATTCCTTCTGTCCTTCCTTTCTTTCTCGATCTTACAAAACAATGTCAGTCAGGATTTTGTTGTTGTTGTATTTTTTTCTCTATCTCGTGTTTGTTTATTTGTTTTGTGTCTTACTGTGTTTTGTTTTGTTCTTGATATTTTTACTGTATTAAGTTTTGTTATTTTTTTCTTTAGCTCTTTTTCATGTTTGTTATCGTGGAGATGGATCAGTGGGATTCCGCTCTCTCTCTCTCTCTCTCTCTCTCTCTCTCTCTCTCTCTCTCTCTCTCTCTCTCTCTGTCTTACATTTTTATTATAGTATAGGCTATTATTGTATTTATGTATTACTATTTCTCTATTTTTCTTTCATTCCGACTCGCAGTATGGCACTTAATCAAAATAGCCCGGCAGACGAGGCCAGCAGCACAACCCTCACCTCATTTATGGACAAGTGTATTCCTTTCACGTATGTTGGCTTGTAAAAAAAAATACGTGCGCTCATACTCTCTCTCTCTCTCTCTCTCTCTCTCTCTCTCTCTCTCTCTCTCTCTCTCTCTCTCTCTCTCTCTCTCTCTCTCTCTCTCTCTCTCTCTCTCTAAAAAAAAAGAAAAGAAAAGTCTCTCTCTCTAAAAAAGAAGAAAGCAAGGAATGAATGGAGAAAGGAAGAGGGGAAGCTAGGATAGAAGGGAAGGAAAATGGAAACAAGCAACAAAACAAGGAAGGAATAATTGAAAGGAGGATTGAAGTAAGAAATAAAAGGGTAAATAAATAAAGAAAGAATGAAATATGGAAAGAAGAGAAGGGAGGGAAAGAGATCAAGTCTACAGTGTATATTTGATTGATGTGTTGGCGCATTTCACGAGAGACAATATGAAGCACTCTCTTCCCCAATGCATCATGTGTCACAAAAAACACATCTTGACACCATCATTCACACAAACACACACATACACAAAAAAAAAAAAGCACACAATTTCCTGCTACATATGACAAAGAGAAACACATACACACTATATATGACAAAAAAAAAAAAAACACTATATGAAAAAAAAACTTGACAGGTTTCACAGATTTCACAACCTAACACAACTTGACATTATTAAAGAAAGAGACAAACAAGCATAAAATTATAAATGAGAACAAACAGGAAACACACAAGAAAAGTATAAAAAAAAGATGAAAAAAAAAACAGTAAAAAAATTTCAGTAAAAACAATAAACAGCACAATAACAGAATAAAAGAAAGTAAAAAATAAACTATAAAAACAATAAAAAAAAACAATAAACAGAACAATAGCATAATAAAAGGTAAAAATAAATCCAGTACAAAATCCCAGTAAAAGCAAACGAATAAAAAAGAAACTTAGAAAATAAAGCACAAAAAAAACAGTAAAAAATAAATAAATGAATACATAAGAAAAAAAAAAATCACAAAAATGCAGCGAATCACGAGAACACACACACACACCCACACACCCACCCACACACACACACACACACACACACACACACACACACACACACACACACACACACACACAAACACACACACACGCCCCAAAATGTGTTCACGGACTGAAATTATTCAAAATGGAAAACGTCAATTTTTGAGGCTCTGTGAACTCCGGGTTAACTTGCGGTGGGTGGACACGTTCATTAACTGCGGCCTGGCTGACTCTTCCCGCCCTGGTGTTTGTTGATATCTGTTCATTTTTTCTCTCTGGTATAGCATTGTTATTTATTTATTTTTTTGTACTTATTTATTTATCTTATTTTTATCTTTATTTATTTATTTATTTTTTTGTTGTTATCCATCAATAGCACTCCGATTTTTTTTTTTTTTTGTCCTCTGTCAATAGCACTCCACTTTTTGTATCCGTTTATTTGTTATTATTATTATTATTTGTATCTGTTTTATTTGTTATTATTTTTTTTCTGCATCGTTCGCACTCCTTTTTTATTTATTTAT
>NC_087184.1:8435219-8462719 GCF_035594125.1 Scylla paramamosain
ATATTTCAAGGTGGTACCAAATGTACGATAATTTATGTTTGAGGCACGAAAACTTTCCACATGATTGCGTATGGCAGCCCACCCAACTCAGTCCAGGCATCTTCAGTCAGGCAAAAAGAAAAAAAATATTCAGCGAGAGAGAGAGAGAGAGAGAGAGAGAGAGAGAGAGAGAGAGAGAGAGAGAGAGAGAGAGAGAGAGAGAGAGAGAGAGAGAGAGGGTAGTGGTGCAGTACGGCAACCCTCGATGACCTGATCCCATCCAGGTTAATCCAGACCCACCTAAGTCAGTCTTGCATGTGGCATCGCTGTCCGCTGTTGAATTTCCTGCTGGACTCTGCCACATTTCCCGTTTAGCAATAGTTGGACCATATTATTACTACTACTGTTGCTACTGCTATTACTACTACTACTACTACTACTACTACTACTACTACTACTACTACTACTACTACTGATAAATATAATAGTAATGAATGGTTATTTTCATTTGTGTGTCTATTTTATTTATTACCTATTTTAATATGTTTTTTTTTCCATGTATTCTTATTCATCAGCTATTTTCATTTGTGTTTAAGATTTTCCCCTATTCACATTTACGTATATCTTTCAGTTGCGTGGCGGAACTCGCTTCGTTGCATAATAAACCACTAACAAATATTCTGAACTCTGAAGGCCGTGTGGTGGTGGTGGTGGTGGTGGTGGTGGTGGTGGTGGTGGTGACTGACGCACGATAATACAATAAGCGTAGTGGCGTACGACAGTTTTTTCGAGGAGGTACGATAACTTCCAAGATGGCGTCTGGTGAGGGTTCTATTTGTTGACATAAACACAGCGGGCTCTTAGTAAGGTCAACATTTAGATTAGGTGGGTCTTCTCTCTCTCTCTCTCTTCTCTCTCTCTCTCTCTCTCTCTCTCTCTCTCTCTCTCTCTGCGTGGGTGGAAGTAAACAAATCCCTGCGAGAGCCGTGCAGCGACCGGGAAAACAGACAGACAAACAGACAGATTGGATACAAGGCAAGGCAGTACAGACTAAGACAGAAACCAGCAGGTAGATAGATAAACAGACAAACGGGGACCAGCAAGAAGATAGACAAACAGACAGACAGAGACCAGCAGATAGGTGGATATATAGATAGACAGATAGATAGATAGATAGATAGATAGATAGATAGATAGATAGGAAGATAGATAGACCGACAGATAGACAAACAAAGAGACAGTGACCAGCAGATAGATAAATAGACACATCGTCAGATAGACCGATAGATAGATAAATGGAGAGATAGAAAGACTGATAGATTTATAGATAGATAGACAGGCAGAAGGGCAGACAAAAAGACAGGTAAACAGGTAGATAGATAGATAAACATGTAGATAGATAGATAGACAGATACATAATTAGGGAGATAGACACACACACACACACACACACACACACACACACACACACACACACACACACACACACACAGTATCTGACATTAATTGACTGATGAAATGATAGACAGATAATAGAGGTAAACAGACAATTAGAAAGACAAATAGGCAAATTGAAAGGGAATAATTGAGTGCTCAGGGGAAAGACAGATTAAAAAGAAAAGATAGAGAAGCTTAGAATCAATAGGAAAATAAAATATGGTTAAATATTCAATAAAAGAGAGAGAGAGAGAAAATAAAAAAGCAGAATGACGGAGACTAACTAGTGATGGGAATGAATATAGACAGGCTGGCAGAGGAAAATAAAAAGATACACACGGACAGACAGACTGACACAAAGACTCGTAGAAAAATAGAGACAAACTGAGATGAATAAAAAATACAGTTACGAAAAAACGCAAACCGAAAATACTATAAGAAAGAAACTGAAATGAAAAACAAATATAAGAAGAAGAAGAAAGAAAAACAGAATATACAATTAAGAAAAATACAGAAATAGACGAAGATAGAGAGACAGTTAACAAGACAGACAGACAAGCAGACAAAACAGAAATAACAGACAGACAGCAAGAAAGACAGACAGAGAACGTGAAGACACACACACAGATGCAGATGACAAAAGACAGACGAGTGAGTGACAGCAAGGCAGAAGAGAATAAGAGCAAGAGACAGGAGAGACAGGACGGTGAGACGAGGAATGACACTGAAAACAAATTAAATAACGACTGACAGACAGACAGACAGACAGACAGACAGATATACATAAGGTTAGAGGTCACAATGAAAACAGGAAAATCATTATTAACCATTTACAGATAAGAGAATTCAACCCCCCTATTCTCTCTCTCTCTCTCTCTCTCTCTCTCTCTCTCTCTCTCTCTCTCTCTCTCTCTCTCTCTCTCTCTCTCTCTCTCTCTCTCTCTCTCTTCCTATAGTAAAATATTCAAATCCAATTTCCCCGACGTTTGTTCTCTCACTCAACAAAACATATCCATGAAAACGTTATGTTCTTGAGAAATGTAAAGGGAAATAAAGGGAAGAGGAGGAGGGAAGGAGTGAGGTAGTGGAAGGAGAGGAGGAGAGGAAAAGGGGAAGGAGTTTAGTGTAAAAGAGAAGGAAGAACTGGTAGAGGATATGACGTGTAATTTATATGGAATGAAGGGAGGAAGGAAGAGGAGAGGGAGGAAGGAAAGGAGAAAAAATTAACATTCAAGAAGAGAGGGGGAGAAGAGAAGGAAGATGAGAGGAGAGAGGGAATGAATATAATAATGGAAGAGATGAAGAAGGCAAATATATAACAACAACAACAACAACAATAATAATAATAATAATAATAATAATAAAAGTTAGTATAAGATCTGACGCAGAGAGAGAGAGAGAGAGAGAGAGAGAGAGAGAGAGAGAGAGAGAGAGAGAGAGAGAGAGAGAGAGAGAGAGAGAGAGGGAAATTAATAAAAGGTATAAAAGGAAAAATAGAAGAGAGGATGCAAGGAAAGAAGGAAAGGAAGGAAGAAAAAGCAAGAGGAATAAATGATATAACAAGAAGGAATGCATGAGAGGAAAAGAAATAAAGCACAAGAGATAACGAAGGAGAGAAAGATGAAAATGAAAGATGGGAAAAGAGAAATGTACAGCGAATAACATAATGGCGAATGAAGGATGGAAGAAAGGATGAAAATGAAAAATAAAGAAAAGAAAGAAAGCAGGACACAGATAAGGGCAAGAGAGGAAGATAAAGTGAGTAATCAGGTGAGTGAGTGAGTGAGTGAGTGAGTGAGATGATGATAGAGAGGGAGGAGGGGGAGGGGAACTGCAAGAATGGAGGGAGAGAAGGAAGGAAGGAGGAGGGAGGGAGAGAAGAGGGAATGATATACAAGGAAGATGTTTCATAAAGTTAAAAAGCCCAATAGAACAGGAGGAGGAGGAGGAGGAGGAGGGACATAAAGAAGATATGAACGATGGGAGGAAAAAGAGGAAAGCTGATAACATAGAATTGAAAACCAAGATGGAGGAAAGAAAATGGACTTGCTTCTCAAAACTTTCAACATGATACACAGAAAACGAAAACGTGTAGAGACTTTCCTCCTCCTCCTCTTCCTCCTCCTCCTCCTCCTCCTCCTCCTCCTCCTCCTCCTCCTCCTGCTCCTCCTCTTCCTTCTTCTCTTCCTCTTAGTCTCCTCTTTCCTCTTCTGATGCTTCTCTTGCTATTTTTCCCTTTGTTTCTCCAAGTCCTTTTATCTCCTTACTTTTACCTCCTCCTCCTCCTCATCCTCTATTAGTTTCTTTCCAAAAGTGCCTCCTCCTCTTCCTTCTCTGTTTCCTCATCTTTGTGCCCTCCTCCTCCTCCTCCTCCTCCTCCTCCTCCTCCTCCTCCTCCTCCTTTATCTGCCTGTTCTCTTCATTCTCCTCTCTTGTTAGTTGTTATTTCACTTCATTTATTTTTTACTCTTGTTTCCTCCTCTTCACCCTTTTGCTAACAAGGGATACGATTCCTCTCCTCCTCCTCCTCCTCCTCCTCCTCCTCCTCCTCCTCCTCTTCTTCTTCTGCTTCCTCTTCCTCCTCCTCTTGATACCCTCGTGTTTATCTTCCTCAGTGGAGAGTTTTTTCCTCCACCTGTTACTCCTCCAGCTGCTACTATGCTTCCTCCTCCTCCTCCTCCTCCTCCTCCTCCTCCTCCTCCTCCTCCTCCTCCTCCTCCTCCCCCTCTTCCTGTTCCTGTTTTTTCAGCTCTTTCATCGCCGTCTTCATTTTCTTGTTGTTTATCCTCTTGTTTCTCTGTTCCTTATTCTGTTCTTTTTCCTTTTTTTTCATTCTCCTGCTTCTCACCTTCCTCTTCCTTCTTTTATCTTTATCCTCATCTCCTTCCTTACTCTTCAGCCAGCTTATCCTTTTTCTCCTCTTCCTCCTCCTCCTCCTCCTCCTCCTCCTCCTCCTCCTCCTCGTTTTGTTTTATTTTTTCTCTCTTCTATTTCTTATTCTTCGTTCTTTTTATCTCTCCTCGTTCTCTTATTTCTGTTCTTTCTCTTTCATCTCTCTCCCTCTTCTCTTCTCATATTCTTTCTCTTTCCCTCCTGTTGCATTATCACGGTCTTCTCCTCCTCTTCTCCTCTTGCTTCTCTTCTTCTTTGTTCTCCTCTTCCTCCTCCTCCTCCTGGTTTTCTTTTTTCCACTCTTCCTCATCTATTACCGTTCCATTTCTTTCTCCTTCTGTTTCTCTTCCTCTTGCTCTCCTTTCTCTACTATGGTTCCAATTCTTCCTCTTCCTCTTCCTTCTCTTCTTCCTGTATTTTCTCGTCTTCTTTCTCCTCTTACTACTCTTCTTTGCATTCTTCCCTTTTCATAGTGTTCCACCACCACCACCACGGAAGACCAAACGCAAGGGAAAAGTCGGGAAGGGCGTGCAGGAGGGAGTGTAGGAGTGCAGGACCCCACCAGGCTGCCGAACAAACCCTAAACTTTGATTCCTGGTAACGCGATACGGTAGAGAGCACGCACACACGCACACACAGGGGAAGGGTATAAAAGGGTAGAGATGTTTTGGATGCGAATGGGAAGAGAGAGAGAGAGAGAGAGAGAGAGAGAGAGAGAGAGAGAGAGAGAGAGAGAGAGAGAGAGAGAGAGAGAGAGAGAGAGAGAGAGAGAGAGAGAGAGAGAGAGAGAGAGAGAGAGAGACTATATTCTATTCTTCCCAGTTCGTGTTTACAAGGTCGTGTGAAAGGAAACTAGAATAACTGGCAGGTATGTGGAGAGAGAGAGAGAGAGAGAGAGAGAGAGAGAGAGAGAGAGAGAGAGAGAGAGAGAGAGAGAGAGAGAGAGAGATGGTGAATGTGTGTGTGTGTGTGTGTCAGTTACATTACTCCACACACACACACACACACACACACACACACACACACACACACATACACACACACACACACACACACACGATTTTACTGTACCTCTTTTATATATCAGCGAATTACAAAATGAAAAATAAAATATACAAGGGAAAAAATTAAACCTCTGTTTGGAAAACGAATAAATTCCTGGAGAAAAGAATAAAATGTACGATGAGACCAGGTGCGTCCAACAGTGAGGTGATACAGCGGCCAGGCCCCCAATGCTTCCACTGCTGCCATCCAACTATTGCTGAGCATCTAGCCAGGTGAAGGTCCCCCCCCCCCTCTATCTCTCTCTCTCTCTCTCTCTCTCTCTCTCTCTCTCTCTCTCTCTCTCTCTCTCTCTCTCTCTCTCTCGACATTCAGTATATTGTAGAACGGTTACATTACTTCACTAAAATGAATACCAGTACTACCAACAGCAATATGAATATAATAATGACGACACTGATAATGATGATGATGATGATGATGATGATGGTGATGGTGATGGTAATAATAGTTGCAGTAGTCGTGGTAGTAGTAGTTGTGGTGGTAGTAGTAGTAGTAGTAGTAGTAGTAGTAGTAGTAGTAGTAGTAGTAGTAGTAATAAAAATAATAATAATAATAATAATAATAATAATAATAATAGTAATTCTAACAACAACAATAACAATACCTTTCACATTACTGCCATTTGCGTATAACGGGAGTCAGTATGAGAGAGAGAGAGAGAGAGAGAGAGAGAGAAGCACAGAGGTATGGCATATGATTTTTACCGAAGCATTGCTCGGGACTCAGTTCGAAATCCCGCCGAAACAAAGGGACATTAGTTCCATTTCCGCTCGGGCCGCGCCAAGCCGGAAGGTTCGCCTGCTCGCCTCGATCACCGCGGCACTAAGTGAGCGAACGTGAACCATTTTATATCGCCGCGCCTCGCTCCTGTGACGACATGCTGGTGTTTTTTTTTTTCGTTCGCTTTTTTAGTAAATTATGAGGGCGTCTTTCTCTTTGTCTGTCTGTCTGTGTGTCTGTCTGTCTGTTCGCCTGCCTCTCTGTCTGTCTTTCTCTGGTGAAAAATAGGTTTGCATCGTATGACTGATTCTCTCTCTCTCTCTCTCTCTCTCTCTCTCTCTCTCTCTCTCTCTCTCTCTCTCTCTCTCTCTCTCTCTCTCTCTCTCTCTCTCTCACGTTATTAAAACAAATATCTATCTCTCGTGAGGAAAAATTAGTCCTGTATCGTATGACTCTCTCTCTCTCTCTCTCTCTCTCTCTCTCTCTCTCTCTGTAAGTCTGCACGCGCCATTATCTCGTCACCTTTGTGCCTCACGCCAAGCTGCCCCGTGCCGCGCTGCTAATCCCCGCCTCGCCAAGCCTGAGAGTGAGCCGCGGCGGGAAAGAGGCATAAACTTAGGGCGTCACAGTTACCCCGGAGAGTTACTTAAGCCAGATTTCCCCAGGTGGCCATGAGCAGACGGCTTAATACTCCCCCAGTGTCACCCCGTCAAGTCCCCAGGTGTGTGCTTTTATCGACGGCTTCGTTAGGTGTGGGGAGATTACAGGTGAGGGTGGGAGGGAAAGAGGGATGGTTGGAAGGGGACAGGTGAGGAAGGGATGCTGGGTGGGTGGAGAAAATGTGTTGATAGAATATGGGTTAAGGTTTTGTTAAATGGGGAGTTGAGAGAAAATGTGGTGCGAGTAAGTGACTTGAAAGAGAATGGGGTAAGGTTTTTCTTAATGAAGGGGGAGCTGAAGGAAAAGTTGTGGGTGGGAATGATGGGTAGGAATTGTGTGGGAATTAAGAGAAAGTGAGATGTTAGTGAGGCAATGTAGACACGAAATGGAGTAAGTAATTGTAGATAAGATGAGATGAGAAATATATGGAAATTATGTAGAGAATATGTTATGTTAATGGGAAGATGGAAGGAGTAATAATATGAGATCTTGTTAGGAGAGTTGGCAGACTAGTGGTGAGCAAGACGCGGTGAGGAATGTAGAGAAATTATGGTGAGAATATGCTAATAATGAGGAAATGGGAAAGGAACAAAAAAAAAAAAAATGTAGTTTATGTGGGGAACTGAAATGAAACCTGGAGAAAATGACTAAAACTAGAGAAATATTATGTTTATGAAATGTAGAGAGAATGAGAAACAATTCAGTCCTTTGTGTTGAAATAATGCATGTAGATGAGGCATAGTGAGGAATAAATGTTATCTTAATGAGCGAATTAAAAGCGAATAAAGACACATTTGTTAAGAGTCATTTAAGGTAAAAAGAAAAGAAACAATAGGTAACAATTCACAAGAGACAATTCAGTTAGGAGTCTTAAGTAACAGAGATAAACGAGGCACAGAAAGAAATACATGTTAATTATATACGGAAGATGTTATATTAATGAGTGAATTAAAAGAGAATAAAGACAGATTTGTTAGAGGCCTCGAAGGGATGCAAAATGAAATAACAAATAAGAAGGGGATGGATATTACATACAGAAAGTGAAATGTTAATGAGAACTCATGAATAAGAAGACTTTTGGCGTGAGCGTTGAAAGAATAGGTGAGATACAAGGTGCGAGAGGGAGGATAATATGGCATGATGCTATGCTAATGCCATGTTAATGAGCAGATGAGAGAAAAGAAAGAAAATATACAGATCTACTATGGCTGCTGGAAGAATAGGGCGATGAAAGACACACCTAGGAAGTTATGAAAGTCGGAGTGAATTTTATGCTAACGAGTTAATGAGAGGAGGGGAGAAAGGGGTGATTTTGTTAGAAGTGCTGAGAGTGCAAGGGATATATTGAACAAGGGACTCGTTTTGGGGTAAATATGACGCTAATGAGTAGGTGAGACTGAGGGGAAGAGAAAAATGGAAGGAGAGAGATGATTGGAGTACATGTCATACTAATGAGCGGATGAGAAAGGGAGAAGGAATGGAAATGAGTGACAAATTATGGCGAAAACGAGAGCAAATATTGTTACTGAATAGATGAGGAGAGAAGAAGAGAAAAAGGGAGAGAAGGAAGGAAAACAGAGGTGGAGAAATTACACTTAAAATGAGATGCTTAAAAAATATTATATTTTCCGAAATCCTGCTAAGTCAACAAGTTACAAAGTATGCTAAACAGTTCACACTTGACAACAAATCCTGGAGTCGCTGTGTGCTGAGGGTGTGCTGCCGCTTCGAGAAAGGTGCCACCGGGTGCAGTGAATTTCATGTCCGCAAGTCAAGTAGAAAGTACAACACGGACTCATGAGGTGCTTCGCGTCATCACCACCGCGGTGGCGGTGTGATGGCTGAAGGCTGCTGTCCGACACTGATTTTTGTGCGAAACACTTAGCACAACCTGACATCACTACCTGGGCAGCAATACATGATGCATCCAGGCTATTCCAATTGTTTTTTAAGGCTTTACGAATTTAATAACACATTGCACACGAGCCACGTAGACGTGGCCACACTGCTGCTGGTGCCTCGCACTTTGCTTCCCCAATTATAAAGTTATGAAAACTTTTCTGACTTATTTATTCACGATTTGAATAAGTATTAATGTAATAATTTTACTGCGGCAGGTCACTGAGTATTTCGCAATTATCACAATTAAAGTAATCAAAACGTTATTGCCTAACATTACCGTGTGTGTGTGTGTGTGTGTGTGTGTGTGTGTGTGTGTGTGTGTGTGTGTGTGTGTGTGTGACTATTTTTGCTATTCCCTGTACCGGCAGTTTCCATTTCCCTGCCTCGTGGCGGCAGGGTGGGATAAATGTGCAGCGTCTTGATGCTGCCTGGCACGCGCCGGGCACACGTGGCCGCTGTGCTGGCCTGGCTGGCTGCTTGCGGGAGTACCGCTACTTAAAGCAGCTTACTCATGAATATTTAAAAATTATATAATAATAAAATTGTTAAATTGCCTATCTACGTGTGCACGAACACACACACACACACACAAATATTTTTTTTGCATAAGATAGTTTATCTCTGTCAATAGTTTTTTTTTTTTTTTGCATTTTTTTTTTACATTCACTTTGCTATTGACAAAGTTATTCACTCATGAGATTTCTTTGTTTTTTCCATGAAAAAAAATTCAATACGTCTTTTTTTAACATCCACAGTGAAAAGGAATGTTGCAGTGTCACACATTTTTTTTTTTTTTATATATATATTTATTTATAATTTTTTGAGTCTAATGATTAGGTCTTCTGTTTGTTCAGTTTGTAATGTATTTCAAAGGCACAACACAACAAGAAGTCCTTCCATTAACTCTTAACACAGTGCCCGGTGCGTGTAGTGGACGCGTGCACAAGGACTGGAAATGTACATGAAGACGTCAGGCCTACACGTGGCACTCCCTTTACAACACATGCCTACTTACTTCCACTTATCATCATCAGCCATAATATGTCTAACCTTTCTAAAGCTCACTAATAACTCACCACTAACAACCTGATTACTGAGCCTTTTCCATTCATCTACCATTGTATCTGAGAATCAATGCTTTCCTGTCTCTTTAAAATCTAACTTTATCACGCTTGAATCCATTATTTCTTGTCTTATCCTGATTATTGACCCTGAAAATTTAGCTTACGTCACCCTTGTTACATACCTTATAACAATGCCAAGGAATAGCGAGACGCTACACTCAGCTCAGCCCCAGCGACAGGGGTGCTGTGGGAACAATTACCCATAATTTGATATAAAAAATTGATGGTAAAACATCCAGTTTGAAACTATACAAATGGACTGACCGGTTTCAGGTTTCAGCATGTTACTGGAGTCCTCTCTCATGTAATTACCCCCTTTATGTTGTTAACTATTGTTCTCAATGGATGTACGGGAAAAATGGAATACATTGTGGGAAAAAAAAAAATGTGGAAATAAATGAGAAAACCATACGAGGCAAAGTCCGAACAAAACATGAAAAGAATAACACAAGGGAAGCTAGAAAATGATGATAGGAGAATAATGGAAAACAAAATGAGAGCAAATAATAAAATAATACAAAGCACAGTGGCAACCAAGAATAAAGATAAAGGCAACACGAAACAAAATAGAAACAAATTATAAGAAAATAATATAAACCAAAACTGGGACATGATAAAATAACAGTACTAAACGAAATAAGGGCAAGTTATTAAAGAAAAAATAAATGAGAAGATATCTGAAAAAAAAATACATAACAAAAAGGAATATTATAAAAATGCAAAATATAAGGACAAGAACAAAATATACATGAAATAGATACGAAGAAATAGAAACAAATAAAAATATACGTAAAACTGAGCGAGAGAGAGAGAGAGAGAGAGAGAGAGAGAGAGAGAGAGAGAGAGAGAGAGAGAGGAGAGAGAGAGAGAGAGAGAGAGAGAGAGAGTGAGTATATGATAATGAATAAAGCCATAAAATATGAGCAAATGAGAAAATAATACGAACTAGAAACAAATGACAAAAAACAATACAAATAACTGAAGCTAAGAAAGAAAAGTATAACAAAAGAAAAAAAAAACCTAACTGACTTAAAATGACTTTTTTCTGAATTTTCTTTTACGTGTACTGAAAGAAAAAAATAAGGACTTTAACAAGAGGCAAAAATAAAGTAAGAAGCAAGTAATATAGTTAGGAAGAGAAAAGTTGTGAGAGTGTTGGCGACTCCCCGTGACCGTCTCCCTCACGCCCCAGCTCCTCCCTGCCTCAACTTGTTGCACGGCGTCGCCCTGGGAAACGCTGGTTGTTGTGAACGATGCGACACTTTGAAGAACAGAGGCTTAAATGTAGTGAAGGAACGTGAATGTTATGAACGTTGTTATCTGTACATTACGCTACGAGAGGGGAGATTAAAATTTGGTGTTGAAAAAAAAAAAAATTTGATAAATAAAGAAATATAAATAAAAATGAAATATGGTAAATAAATAAATAAAAGAACGAAAAGAGAAGAATAGAAAAAAAGTGATGCATCAAGAATGTCTTTACATTTAGAGAACGGAGATCTAAATATGACAAAAAAGTATATATATAAACAAGTGAGATATAAACAACGTCATTACGTTGACAAGAGTTTTAAACGTCGTAAAAAAAAAAGAAAACGGAAAGAAAAAAAAGAAAGAAAGAAAGAGCACAATGGTTTAAATGTGATTAAGAAGTTGGAGCGATAATGTCATTGCATATCAGGGAACAGAAATATTTATACCAGATAATGTTTAAATGAAGGTAAGAAAGTGGTGACATGGACGCTGTTACAGTTTTCAAAAAGAAAGTGGTGACATGGACGCTGTTATATTTTTAAAGAAAAGAAGTTTAAATGTTGTAAAAAGTGGAAAAAGTTTAATATTATGAACGTCATAACACAACGGACCAAGAGAAAACCTATTTAAATGAGGTGAAAATATATAAAGAGAGATCTACGAATATTACTGTGTTTTAGAAAACAAAGACTTTAATGTGAAAATAAGTACTTAAGAAGCTTATTTTATTTAATCTGAGTAATACTGTATTTGCGTTTTGACTTGTTAGTATTATTTGTCAACAAGTGAGCGAAGCGATGATGGTTGTTGCTGTTGTTGTTGTTGTTGTTGTTGTTGTTGTTGTTGTTGTTGTTGTTGTTGTTGTTGTTGTTGTTGTTGTTGTTGTTGTTGTTGTTGTTGTTGATGATGATGATGATGATACGACGATGATGGTAATCATGCTGATTTATAAAAGCTTAGTTTTCTAATTATTATTTTCAAAGGCTACATAAGTGACTAGCTATGTATTATTTATGGATCTATTCCCATTGATGATGCAGACTCCCTGTTAAACTATCACTAGAATCATGAAGACACTCTTGCAAACCTGTATAACTTGTACTACAGCTAATTAAATATAAGAGATACGACAATGGGCCCAAGGAATTTAGCTGGGTTGGTCTTCAGTGGAGACAACAGAGAGAGAGAGAGAGAGAGAGAGAGAGAGAGAGAGAGAGAGAGAGAGATTGAGTAGGGCCGATCTGGTAGAGTCCTGCGGTGATATCCTAGAAGCTAATGATAATAACAATGTTCCTCACAACACATATTTTCAAAGCTCACAGAAGTAACTAGCAACACTTTCATGGATTTTTTTTTTCATTGATGATGCAAAATGTTAAACTAATCACTACAATCATGAAAACACCCTTGCAAACCCCAGCTTACACTGGAGCTAGCTAAATATAAGGAATAAGACAAATTAGTCTGGGGGATAAGACAGTTAAGGATAAGGCCCAAGGAATGTAGCTGGGCTGGCCTTCAGTGGACAGACAGACAACAAAGACGAGTGGGGACGATCTTTGCAAACAGTCCTGCTTTGAAACCCTAGAAGCTGATGATGATGATGATGATGATGATGACGATGCTGACAACACAGATTACTTACAAGGCTACTAGTACTGGTGTGCGGCGAGGGTGGGTGTTCTACTTTCTTATTGCACCCAACAACCTTCAACAACCTTGGTTCTGGTGACTGTACTAGACGACCTTGAGAACTCCACCCGGAGACTCGTGCCGTCCGCATTCTCAAACGTTTCGGCGCCACGTCTCGCCTAACTTTTAACAGCCTACAGTGCAGCTTGTCTGGCTTTTAAAGGATTTTTTTTTTTTTTTGTGATTCTATTCGTGGTTTAATGTCCTAGTGAATGCGAATGTGATTTTCTTCAAGGTGGTTTTGCTGTTTCTAGTGAAAGTCTAACCAGATGAAGTGGAAGTTGTTACGTGTCTTTTAATGGTGTTTTCGCAATTTTAGTAACAGTTTAACAGGATCTAGCGGGTGATTGCAATTTTTATGGATGTTTCCATAGTTCTAATGAGAGTTTAATCGTCTCTAATGGAAGTGATCAACGGTTTACACGGGTTCAAAACACTTGTAAAAAATTAGAGATTTTTCTAGCATGTTTCATAATTCTGAGCCGTGAGTTGCAAAAATACCCGTGACAACTAACTTGACTTATCATGTCTATGACCTCTGAACGTCTTAATGAGACCACAAGGCGCCTACATTCTTAAGGGCATTATCTCTTTTCCAATACATTTACTTTCCTCATTAACTGTTACGAGGGCAGTGCCAAAGGTCACCTCATCCAGTGGCGGCAGGATTGTCAGGCCGTGCACCACACCGGCATGACGAGGCTGCTGGAGCACAAGGCAACGGCTCCGCTAACGTCCCGCGCCTCTCCACTGCTGGCTCAACAGGGAATACTCGTGCGGCGTGGAGGAAGACCAGCACGAATTGTATCCACCCGGGGAGGGCTTCAAAGCCAGTTTTTAGGAAGGGTGATAAGTCAAGGGATGCAAGGATCAGCCGGCTGAAGCTCCACGCGCCCCTCGTGTAACCTTGTGATTGGTGTGTGTTTATGGCTCCTCGTGTGTCGACACTGGTAACAACGCCATCAGGTTATCATATCAGGTAATGCGTTATGGCTTCGAATAGCGGCAAAATACGATAAAATTTTTATCTCAGTGAATTTTGTTTGGAAAGGGAGGCAATAGAGATAAAATTTATACGTAACCAATGGGAACCTAATAAGGGATGGTTTTATAGGGAATGCACAATTGACTGGTAAAAATGAGAAACACACAAATAATTGGTGAAAAGGTGAAGAGATTCATACGCGTTACATAATCCGTCAGTGAATAAGGCAAAAGGATCAACAGAAAATACGCAATTCATCGGTAAAAGCCAAAGTTCATGGAAATATATACATAACAAGAAATCAGGAAATAAAAGCAGATTGATAGGAAATGCACAGTGAATCCCCCTGATTGCTTATGACAACACACTTGTGAGTGCAATACGCAGCTCCAGATAACTCAGCTGAACATACAAGGAACCACAGGCACCAGAATATATCAAGTAATCGATCGCTACTTATGTTGTCTGTGTGCCTCGATATTACACTCAGGCTTTGCATCACTTAACACTGCAACACAAGAACGTAAAGGAAGCTGCAAGTCGGAAAGCCTCCCTGTGGCAATCCCTGTATACGAGTATAGTGGCATGTATTGAATCTGAACAGAAACAAAGGAGTAATACGCGAATACGAGAGCATTTATACATAACAAAAGTGACGTGGGAACACAGAAAGAAATGCACGTACAGCAATACCAGTATAAAGCAAACCTATTTCTATTAAGCGTGAAGGGAAACAAAGAGTAATATGTGAATACGCGAAAGTTCAGACCCAACAAACGTGACGCGAAAACACACAAATATTGCAGCGTTACAGGTGAGAAACAAAGGTGTAGCATGAAAATACGGGAGAATTAACACGTAACAAGAGTAAGTGACGTGGAAAATGCAGAAATGTTGAAGCGCTACAGGTGAGCGGAGGTGAGAGGCAGGCACTCCCACACACCTGGTAATCACTAGCAACTCCAGGTAAGAGAGGGGACAGGTATTGCCTCGCCACCATCACCATCTGGCCCTCTGACTCACCCGGGAAGCCGCCCCTGCGAAAGCCCTTCCCTTCACCTCCTCACCTCCTCATTTCCTCATCTATACACCCAGTCATCCCCTTGTCAGCCTCAGCCTCTCCCCCCTCGCCCCTCTCACCGCTCCCTCTCACTTCTCCCATTTATACTCGTACATACAGCATACCACTCCATAGTCTCTTACCCTACCCCTTCGTGTGTGTGTGTGTGTGTGTGTGTGTGTGTGTGTGTAAGACGTACGGGTGTTTGTAAGAGAGTTGAAAGGCACTTCACTGCTTACGTATAACTTCAAACAATCTCTCTCTCTCTCTCTCTCTCTCTCTCTCTCTCTCCTCTCTCTCTCTCTCTCTCTCTCTATCTATCTCTCTCATGGGCATATAAATCACTAAAGTACGCTCGCACTGAGAGAGAGAGAAGAGAGAGAGAGGAGAGAGGAGAGGAGAGAGAGAGAGAGAGAGAGAGAGAGAGAGAGAGAGAGGGGGGGAGATATATATCATCCAGCAATCTTCAACGAAAAACGTAATGAAAATAGCCATATAATGCAGGAGGAGGAGGAGGAGGAGGAGGAGGAGGAGGAGGAGGAGGAGGGGCGTAATCGTGGCGGGGGGAGGGAGCATGTAAGGGCTCAGTGGCATTATGTGTTGTCGGTGTGTCCCGGCGGAGCGTGAAGACACCGGGGAGAGGGAGAGGGAGAGGGAGCGTGGCTTTATCTAAGTGGACTGGCGGCACTGAGGGGATCCCTGCAGGGAGCGTGGCACTCTTACCCGAGGCCCCTGCAGAGAGCATAACAATACCTTGATTAGCCTTTGAAGGCGCCCTAACACCGCAGGGATGCTCAAGATACATAGCATCTGTTAATTAGGTCCTGCAGGAAGCATAACACACCAAACATAGCCCTGGACAAGGAGCATAACACACCAAACATAGCCCTGCAAGGAGCATAACACACCAAACATAGCCCTGCAAGGAGCATAACACACCAAACATAGCCCTGCAAGGAGCATAACACACCAAATAAAGCCCTGCAAGGAGCATAACACACTTAGCCAGGACTGTGAAGAGCATAATACATCCAGCCGTTTCCTCAAGGGAGCATAACACATATACCAAACATAGCCCTGTAGGGAGCATAACACACCTAATCAAGCCCTGTAGGGGGCATAACACACCTAGTCAAGCCCTGTAGGGGGCATAACACACCTAGTCAAGGCCCTGCAGGGAGCATAACACACCTAGTCAAGCCCTGTGAGGGGCATAACACACCTAGTCAAGCCCTGCAGGGAGCATAACACACCTAGTCAAGCCCTGTAGGGGGCATAACACACCTAGTCAAGCCCTGCAGGGAGCATAACACACCTAGTCAAATCCTGTAGGGAGCATAACACACCTAGTCAAGCCCTGTAGGGAGCATAACACACCTAGTCAAGCCCTGCAGGGAGCATAACACACCGAGTCAAGCCCTGTAGGGAGCATAACACACCTAGTCAAGCCCTGCAGGGAGCATAACACACCTAGTCAAGCCCTGTAGGGGGCATAACACACTCGAGTCAAGCCCTGCAGGGAGCATAACACAGTCAAATCCTGTAGGGAGCATAACACACCTAGTCAAGCCCTGCAGGGAGCATAACACACCTAGTCAAATCCTGTAGGGAGCATAACACACCTAGTCAAGCCCTGCAGGGAGCATAACACACCTAGTCAAGCCCTGTAGGGAGCATAACACACCTAGTCAAGCCCTGCAGGGAGCATAACACACCTAGTCAAGCCCTGTAGGGGGCATAACACACCTAGTCAAGCCCTGCAGGGAGCATAACACAGTCAAATCCTGTAGGGAGCATAACACACCTAGTCAAGCCCTGCAGGGAGCATAACACACCTAGTCAAGCCCTGTAGGGAGCATAACACACCTAGTCAAGCCCTGCAGGGAGCATAACACACCAAGTCAAGCCCTGTAGGGGGCAATAACACACCTAGTCAAGCCCTGCAGGGAGCATAACACACCTAGTCAAGCCCTGTAGGGGGCATAACACACCTAGTCAAGCCCTGCAGGGAGCATAACACACCTAGTCAAATCCTGTAGGGAGCATAACACACCTAGTCAAGCCCTGTAGGGAGCATAACACACCTAGTCAAGCCCTGCAGGGAGCATAACACACCTAGTCAAGCCCTGTAGGGAGCATAACACACCTAGTCAAGCCCTGCAGGGAGCATAACACACCTAGTCAAGCCCTGTAGGGGGCATAACACACCTAGTCAAGCCCTGCAGGGAGCATAACACAGTCAAATCCTGTAGGGAGCATAACACACCTAGTCAAGCCCTGCAGGGAGCATAACACACCTAGTCAAATCCTGTAGGGAGCATAACACCCCTAGTCAAGCCCTGCAGGGAGCATAACACACCTAGTCAAGCCCTGTAGGGGGCATAACACACCTAGTCAAGCCCTGCAGGGAGCATAACACACCTAGTCAAGCCCTGTAGGGGGGCATAACACACCTAGTCAAGCCCTGCAGGGAGCATAACACACCTAGTCAAATCCTGTAGGAGCATAACACACCTAGTCAAGCCCTGTAGGGAGCATAACACACCTAGTCAAGCCCTGCAGGGAGCATAACACACCCTAGTCAAGCCCTGTAGGGAGCATAACACACCTAGTCAAGCCCTGCAGGGAGCATAACACACCTAGTCAAGCCCTGTAGGGGGCATAACACACCTAGTCAAGCCCTGCAGGGAGCATAACACAGTCAAATCCTGTAGGGAGCATAACACACCTAGTCAAGCCCTGCAGGGAGCATAACACACCTAGTCAAATCCTGTAGGGAGCATAACACACCTAGTCAAGCCCTGCAGGGAGCATAACACACCTAGTCAAGCCCTGTAGGGAGCATAACACACCTAGTCAAGCCCTGCAGGGAGCATAACACACCTAGTCAAGCCCTGTAGGGGGGCATAACACACCTAGTCAAGCCCTGCAGGGAGCATAACACAGTCAAATCCTGTAGGGAGCATAACACACCTAGTCAAGCCCTGCAGGGAGCATAACACACCTAGTCAAATCCTGTAGGGAGCATAACACACCTAGTCAAGCCCTGTAGGGAGCATAACACACCTAGTCAAGCTCTGTGGGGAGCATAACACACCTAGTCAAGCCCTGCAGGGAGCATAACACGCCTAGTCAAGGCCTGTAGGGAGCATAACATACCTAGTCAAGCCCTGTAGGGAGCATAACACACCTAGTCAAGGCCTGGTAGGGAGCATAACATACCTAGTCAAGCCCTGTAGGGAGCATAACACACCTAATCAAGCCCTGCAGGGAGCATAACACACCTAGTCAAGCCCTGTAGGGGGCATAACACACCTAGTCAACCCTGCAGGGAGCATAACACACCTAGTCAAATCCTGTAGGGAGCATAACACACCTAGTCAAACTCTGTGGGGAGCATAACACACCTAGTCAAGCCCTGCAGGGAGCATAAACACGCCTAGTCAAGGCCTGTAGGGAGCATAACATACCTAATCAAGCCCTGCAGGGAGCATAACACACACAGCTTGACCTGTAGGGAGCATATCTCATATACCTGTGCCCTATAGGAAGCACAACACCCACAGCGACATGTAGAGAGCATAAAACATCATCCAAAACCCGTAGAGACCATAATATACTCAATGGAAACATATAGGGAGCATAACATACTACTTGGGCTCTTAAGGGAGCATAATACATATACGTGGGCCTTGTAAGGAGCATAACACATGTACCAAGGCCCTGTAGGGAGCATAACATATATACCTAGGTCTTGTAGAGAGCATAAGACATATACCCTGTCCCTGTAGGGAGCATAACTCACCCAGCGAGGCCCTGTAGGGAGCATAACACCCGGCGAGGCCCTGTAGGGAGCATGGCACCGCAGAAACTCATTACCAGAGCGTCAAATGAGGCGGGAAAGATTCTCGTCTCGATTTTAGATATTTTGTGCCCAAGACCCGAATAGCGGCAACTTATAACCCAGTGAGGTAAAAGTGAGGGACTTATTAAGCACCTGACTGCAAATACGACGAAGGAGGAGGAGGAGGAGGCCCGTGAGCTTCGAAGAGATGAGGGAAGTAGGAAAATGAGAAAGTGGAGGACGGGAAGGAACGAGGAAAAGCGATACATTTTTGCAAAGTTCGGGGAAAGTGTAATCTGAACTTAAAATCAACTTACTCTTTACTCCCAGCCTCAAAAACAGAGTAATGCATTAAATAACACTGAGGCTTAAGCTTAAGCAACACACACACAAACACACACACACACACACACACACACACACACACACACAACACACACACACACACACACACACACACGTACACGAAGGTCATTAGAATATACGTTGGAAGGAATTAACTTAATACAGATAAAAAAAGGAAGGAAGTATGAGAGAGAGAGAGAGAGAGAGAGAGAGAGAGAGAGAGAGAGAGAGAGAGAGAGAGAGAGAGAGAGGAGAGAGAGGGAGAGAGAGAGAGAGAGAGAGAGAGGCAAGGAAGATGTAATACAAGGGAATATGAGTGAGAGAACAAGGCATGAAAAACGAGAACAAGTAAGAAAAGAAGAAAAATATAAAGACTAAAAGGATATGATAAAAATAAGAAAAGGAGGTAGTGTGAAGCACTGATTAGAAATTACATATGCAGTAAGAAAATAATAACAAGATGAAAACACAAACAGACAGATAGAGAGATAAAAGACAAACAGGAAGATGAACACAAGGACATGAAGGAAGACACAGACAGACAGGCAGACACACGGGGGCTGTGGATAAATGCGGATATAAAACAGTTCTTGAAGCTCCAATCGTGAATACTTCCACCAGATTAATGAAGAACAGGGGAAGGACGGCGGGGACAGTGTGGAAATATGAATGTGGAAATATGGAGAGAACGAAAGGGAAGTTAATTGCAAGTGTGTTTATGAGTTGAGGCAGGGTGCAGGTACAGCGGTGGCGGAGGGAGACTGATTGATTGAAGGATGGAGGGACGGACACACACGGAAATTGATAAGTAAATATATGAGCAAATAAACAAATGAAGAAATAGATTCATTGACAGTGACATGTAGACGGATTGGTAGGCAGGTAGGTAGGTAGGTAGATAGATAGATAGATAGATAGATACAGACATCAGACAGATTGATAGCAAGCTAGCTATCTAGCCAGATAGATAGATGAAAGCACATGTAGATAGATACAGACAAAGAGATGGAGACAGAATTACAGACGGCTATGTGGATATGAGGTGTTGTCTGGCAAGGCAACGTCACCGTCCTGCACTGTGGCCTTCACCGTGTCTTATTTCTTATTCACACGAGACCATTGCTATGACTAGCTGGAATTCCAAGCAAACTTTATTTGATTTATAAGACAGAAACACATCACTTATGCATGTTGATAACGCTTTGTTCCCAATGTTCCGCCGGGACTCTTTGACAGGGAAAACATTCTGTCGTTCAGTGTCCCTCAGCAACAATGGCGAGACGCACCACCGCCACTGAGTCTGAGCAAACAGGTGATCATTCCGGATAAAAAAATAAAAAAAAAAAGTAAAAAATAAGATGACTGAATACGAATATTTCTTAAAGCGCAAAATCCTGCTGTTTATCGGAAAAAAAAAATATGAAAGGGGACACATCTCGGCCTGGTGATGACGCAAGCACGCGCGATGCTCACCTGCTGAGATGTGACGCGGTATTATCATATTCTTTCTTATAATATTTTTATAACTTAAGAATTATTGCATTATTGATTCATAAGAATGAACAATAATGAATCATATAAACCAGGACAAACACAATTGTGTCTGGCACGTCGCCTCCGAACACTTGGTGATGCCTTGCTCGGCTTCGCTTTCACTTTCATAATCGCGTTCTTGAAATCAACTTATATGAATATATTTCACTTAAGAAAATGGATCGTACCATGTTAGTCTCTACTACCGTAATGAAATAGTTGAAAGCATACTCAGTCGCTCACACAGCGCCCACGCGTCACACCAGCCACCAAGGAGTGCCTACGTGTCGCGTCGCTGCCAGGCGTTCCCAGCGTGCCAGACTTGACAGCTCTGGCAACACTTCGCACAACAAATTGTACATGCAATCAGACAAACATACAAACAAGAAGGAAGGCAGATAGATACGTACATACACACATACATACATTCAGATATACGGTATCCCAGCAAGGGTCGTGTGACGCAAGCTGTGTTACGAAGTAGGTATTTCCGCGTGGACAAATAAGTGACCTGAATCACCAAATGCAGTTCACAGATAAATGTGTGTTAAAGGATACAGACATACAGATAAACAGACAAACAGTAAGACATCAATATACATCACTTAAAACTTAAACAAATATGGCTCAACATGAATTGTTAGATAAATAAATGAGGAGCCAGAAAAAGCGGCATACAGATAAAGGGTGATAAAGGGAGATATGGAAGGAAGGGAGAAGATGTGAATGGAGAGGATTCTACGTAAAACAAAATAAACAAACGAACCCAGTCAGCCATAATCCTCTCTCTCTCTCTCTCTCTCTCTCTACCTCTCTCTCTCTCTCTCTCCTCTCTCTCTCTCTCTCTCTCTCTCTCTTCTTTTTCCTCTCTCCTTTGGTGTTTTTTCTCTCCTTGCATTTTATCATCCCCTCCCTTTCCTCTGTTTTCTCTTTCAGCATTTTCTGTCTCCTCTCATTCTTTCCTTTCATTTCTTTCTTCCTGCCCTCCACTACCTTTCTTTTTTCTCTCTCTCCCTCTCTCTTCCACTCCTTCCAGTTCTTGAAGTAGGAATGGAAGAATCTCTCTCTCTCTCTCTCTCTCTCTCTCTCTCTCTCTCTCTCTCTCTCTCTCTCTCTCTCTCTCTCTCTCTCTCTCTCAAAGGTCCATTCCCAATCTTTTTTCTTTCCTCCCACAACCAAAAGTAATAAAAGCACAAGAAGGTAATCTCTTGAGAGTCTCCCTTTTTTCTCCTACTGGCTTTACGTTTTCTTTGATATGTTATAGAAAATGGGACGCCGCGGTTGTCATTCAGGTAACCATTCCTTCTTGTTGTATGAAATAAACGTGCATGGGAAAAGATGAAAAGATGAAGAGAGAGAGAGAGAGAGAGAGAGAGAGAGAGAGAGAGAGAGAGAGAGAGAGAGAGAGAGAGAGAGAGAGAGAGAGAGAGAGAGAGAATAACATTACGGAAATAGAAGGAGGAGGAGGAGGAGGAGGAGCAGACAAGACGAAGATAAATTCTATATAACATGTATGAGGAAAAAGAATGTACACACACACACACACACACACACACACACACACACACACACACCACACACACACACACACACACACACACACACACACACACACACACACAGAGAGAGAGAGAGAGAGAGAGAGAGAGAGAGAGAGGAGAGAGAGAGAGAGAGAGAGAGAGAGAGAGAGAGGAGAGGAGAGAGAGAGAGAGAGAGAGAGAGAGAAAAGAGGGAAACAAAAGGTGTAAAAAGAGCGCGAAAACGTGTTCCCAAAAAACTAAAGGAAAGAGGAGAGTGGTGGAAGAGATCAAGAGGATTAAATGAAAACAGTGAGAGTGAAGGCGCCTCGTGGAGCGAAACAGGAGTCGAGGCGAGTCACGATCCCTAAGAGAGGCACTTTTGAGGCATCCGAACCACAAACTCCAACTCTCTTCTTTCCCTTCCAGTACATGTGAACTATTTTTATTGTTATTCCCTCAAGAGCAGGTTTTTTTCTCCCCCGCGCCCTTTTTTTTTTTTTTTCAAAGCGTCTGTTTGTTTTACTGTGTCTTCGCATGTATTATTTTGATTCTACTCGTGCGGTGTTTGATATGCGCTTCCAGTTTGTGTTTAGGGTCTTATCTTTGTTTTTTGTGTCGTGTTTTGTTGGTTATTTCAATACAAGAGGAAGTTTTTTCTTTTTATCGATTCAAAAGCTGAACGTGAACAGACTGCACAGATTCATGGTAACATTCAAGTACTTCCATTTTTATTATCAGTCCCCACGACAATCATTTTTTTTTTTTTATTGTTTTTTAGAGTCATACCTTTGTTTTGTGTTGCCTTTTGTGGAATATTCCAATACAGAACGAAGTGTATTTTCATTTCATCGACTGGAAAGGAGAACAGACTGCAGATATCCATAGTAGCATTTACGTCCGTCAGTTATCAAGGTATACAAAAACACAACGGAGGCAAAGAACAAAGGGGCACAAAATGAACTAGAAAAACACACATAGGTTGAACATATTACGTTGCAAGTCCCTTTAGTGCACCTGTTAATCTATTCAACACCTGTTTTCATTATGCACCTCGCCTTTCTGTTCACTTCCCCGGTGTACGTGTTATTTCACCTGCCGGGCGCTGCTACAGGAGTGATTTACCTTCTGGTCCCAGCACGACGCCAGTTACGTTCAGACGGGAGATTAAAACACGATCTCTGGTATCCTGCTGAAAATTACGAGTATAGGTGACTCCCATTTCGGCTTTCGGATGATCGCAACAGCATTCAAATGGAAGGCTTGAATTTGTATACCAAGAGATTAAAAAACACAAACCAGGATTTAAGATTTTTTTCATTTACTTTTTATTTATTATTTTTTTTTTTTTAGCAGAGGTATTCCACGCATTTGTTGTACACGTTTTTGGAAAGTTTAGTTAAAAAAGTAAAAATAAAAAAAATAACAGGGCAAGCTTTGGTATGGAGAGGCTGGGTTTTGGAGTGTCACAATGGAACCAAAATGGAATCTTTCGCACGATTTAGTCACGTGTGAAAAATGAATGGGACGTATGCCGGGATGGAAATGTGTCCTTCCCTCTATGTAAATGTGTATTACGTGTGGATTTATATGCTCTCTCTCTCTCTCTCTCTCCCTCTCTCTCTCTCTCTCTCTCTCTCTCTCTCTCTCTCTCTCTCTCTCTCTCTCTCTCTCTCTTCAACTGATAAGCTAACAACGTTCTCTCTTCCTTGCAACAGGATCACCACCACCACCACCACCACCACCACCACTGCCACCACCAGCGAATGTAAACAAAGCAGACCAAACACCATTAAGAAATAACACAAGGTGACCTGAGCGAGCAAGGCCAGGCTGGGTCACGGGAGGCACCCACTCAGCAGCACAGGCAGATAGGGAGGCAAGCAAGGAAAGTAAGAGAGAATGAAGATAACAGAGAAATGAAGAGTAGAAACCAGTTAAAGGAAGAATAGTAGAAACTGAAGGGAAGGAGAGTAAAAAGCTTAGAAGGAAAAACGGGAGCTTTAAATAGAACAGAATTCTGGAAAAAGAAACCAACGTTGCAAAAAAGAAGAGTGGACAGACGAGCAAGAAAAAAAAACAGAAGAGTAGAAACCTGATTGCGAGTGTGTGTTTGTGTTATTGTTTTCTGTCTCTCTCTCACACACACATACACACACACTCTCTTTTCCTGTCCCTAAAGCGCGTCAGCCAAATATTTAAGTGAGAAGGAAAAGGAGAGAGACAAAATAAATAAATAAATAAATAAAATGTGAACAACTTATTGACTGAAGGAGAACTAGTCCCACCCATCCACCCAAACACACGCACACATACACACACACACACACACACACACACACAGACGACAAATAATCATAGACCAGTGAATTCACAGAGATACAAGATGAAGTAAAGACAAAAACTGAGGCGGCAAGGGACATAAAAGTCTTAAACAAAAGAACATGAGGAGGAGGAGGAAGACATGATGCCAAAACACAGAGATTCAACTTCGTGAGACAAAAACAATGAAACTTCTTAGTCTACGAAGAAAGTAAGAAAGGAGGGCGGACGACAAGGAGGAGGGGGAGGAGGCGAGGAGAAGGAGGGGGAAAGAGAAAGAGGAGGAGGAGGGAGAGAAAGAGGAAGAAGAAAGGGGGAGGAGGAGGAGGAGGAGGAGGAGGAGGAGGAGGAAGAGGAGGAGGAGAAGTGACCTGTAAACAACTTGAAGCCACACAAAGAAGAGAATATAAAGAGGATGAGAAACAGAAAAAAAAACAAAAAGTGAAAGAAAAGAAATGACAGAGGAAGAAAAGGAAAGGAAGTGAACACAACACAAAACACAGGAAAACAAGAAACAAGAAATAAGAAAGAAAAGTGAAGGAGGTGAAAACAAGAGAAATATCAACAAGAACATTAACGACGGCAATGACAATAAGAACGAGAAGCAAAAGTCGATCGTAATGCGCATCCCCCCATCCATCCAGCCCCACAGGAACCCCACACCCCCCGCCCCACTCTGCCGCCCTCCTGCACTGTGACTCCGAAACAGAAAGAAGGGACGTCTGCCCCCTGAGAGAGAGAGAGAGAGAGAGAGAGAGAGAGAGAGAGAGAGAGAGAGAGAGAGAGAGAGAGAGAGAGAAATTGCAGTGGAGTTAAGAATTTAAGATATGAGACTTTGCTGTTTCTTCCAAATTGCTTGAAGGCTTGAAGAATAAAAGGTAAAGGAAAGACAGACGGAAAAAAAAAAAAGAGAGGGAAAAAAAAAACAATATCTTATGAATCACCATGGCGACCTGAGGCAACAGAAACATTCCTAAGGCAGTTAAAGAAAAAACTAAAGGAAACAAAAGGACACACACACACACACACACACACACACACACACACACACTCACACACACACACACACACACACACACACACACACACAAGAGAACAAAATTGAAAGAAAACAAACCAAGCCTTTTTAAAGAACACGGAAAAGGAAGGAAAGAAAGGTTAAGAGAAAAAAAAAAAAAAAGGAAATAAGATCAAAACTGATGAATGAATTTGTTGTATAGAATAATAAAAAATGACAAATGAATAACGAAACAATGTCATACAAGGAAGTGCAGGAACGTGAAAAAGTTTGCAGTGAAAAGTGAAAAAAAAAGAGAATAGTGGAAAAAGATGTGAAAATGTACCACCACGAGAAATGTTTGTAAAAATAAATAAATAAAAAAAAATTGTACACATCTCCCCTGAATGTGACGTAATGAAAATATAATAATAATAATAATAATAATAATAATAATAATAATAATAATAATAATAATAATAATAATAATAATAACCAGTGAAAAAGAAATTGTGTCTAAAGGTGTTGGAAAATACGTAAAAATATATCAAAAGAAGGGAAAAATCAGTGTTCTGTTCGTGTGACTGTGTCCAATATGTGTTGAAGCTTCGAACACACTCCTGAACCCTCAAAGGAAGCTCCGAAGCCTCGCCAGCCATGACCAACATTACAGAGCAACAGGTAAGTGTGTTTCCTTGCTTTTTGTACATTTGTCCATCAGCAGCTCTCTCTCTCTCTCTCTCTCTCTCTCTCTCTCTCTCTCTCTCTCTCTCTCTCTCTGTTTTGCCTCTTTCTCGTCCTTTAATTTCTCTTTCGCTCGTTTTTTCCTCCACTCTTAATCAATCTCTCTCTCTCTCTCTCTCTCTCTCTCTCTCTCTTCTCTCTCTCTCTCTCTCTCTCTCTCCTCTCCTGTTTCCACCTCACATTTTTACCTCAACACCTCAACTTTTCTCTCCAACTTCTCATCTTCCTACCCTGACTTTTCCTCCATCTTCCTTACATCTTTCCACCAGTCCCTCCTCCTGCTCCTCCTCCTCCTCCCCCTCCTCTATCAGTTCCTCCCTCCAGGTAAGGATCAACTCAATACCTTGTTCTCCTTCACCATTACTGTCACTGAACGAATCACTTGGCGCCAATTTGAGCGAAGCATTTTGGAACACCTCAGCCACCCTTGGTTTTCGCTCTCTCTCTCTCTCTCTCTCTCCTCTCTCTCTCTCTCTCTCTCTCTCTCTCTCTCTCTCTCTCTCTCTCTCTCTCCTCTATCAGACATCACTCGCACGTGGTTCCCTCGAGGCTTGTTTGTGTATAGTTAAGGTTTCCATTATGATAATTTTTCATTTCTTTAGTTTTCGATCATGTGGGGTGAGAGACTGGCCGAGGGTGGCGGGTAAGCGATGCGATGAGAGAGAGAGAGAGAGAGGAGAGAGAGAGAGAGAGAGAGAGAGAGGAGAGAGAGAGAGAGGAGAGAGAGAGAGAGAGAGAGAGAGTCAATTTGGAGAAACCTGAACAAACGTGAAGAGTGTTTTGGAATATTTCCGTGTTTTTAACGTAAAAAAGGTATCCTTTACGCGACCTGATTCTGTCCACAACCCACCGCGGCGAGCACAGGCGAGTGGAGGACGAGTGTGGGCGACGACGACGACGAGGAGGAGGAGGAGGAGGAGGAGGAGGAGGAGGAGGAGGAGTAGGGGGGTGATGATGAGTAAGAGGAACAGAAGTGGGATGGAAGTGGGTAGCGGCATCTAAAATAATTCGTAAGAGCGCCACAAACGAGCTTGTTTGGCGGAAAAGCACCTTTTTGGTCCTCGGGGCACCCGGTGATGCAGGCCAGGGGACTCGTGGTGGCTTCCCGCTGACGAGGAGGAGGAGGAGGAAGAGGAGGAGGAAAATAACAAATGCCGCGAGACCTGTTCCTTCACAACGAGGGTATCTGCTGACTATTAGTAATGGTAAACTATGCGTGGGAAGACAGGATAGAACATATCAAGACTTCCCACCATCTTCTCCCTCTATCACCGCCTCGGGGAACCTGGGATGCGCCGTGAGGGAAACTAACACGTGGAACTTTTATAATAAAGAAGTGAAAATAAGAGATCACATATGCTAAAACTTAAGACTAACACTGGCGGCGGTGCAACACTGATGGCGAGACAGCTTCCTGCTATTCACCTG
>NC_087184.1:8470219-8475219 GCF_035594125.1 Scylla paramamosain
ATAAGACCACCACAAGGCAATAAATGTCACGACGTGCACACTCACACCTCCTTAAAGAGAGAGCAATAGTATGCAACACAGCGGCGCGCGGACTTAAAGGCGACACATTAGCATGCCGCGGTGGTGTCAGGTCTTGTAACACCGTGGGAACGCCCTGTGACCTTGCTGACCTGGCTGACTTCATGCGACAAGACACGGTCCGCCACTTCTGCGGGGGGGGGGAGGCTTGGTGGGGACTGGTGGACTGGGGGACCGGGGGCTGGGATGTGTGATGGAAAGGTGGTGGGAAAGAATGTTTACTGGTGGGATGTTGATTGACTGATGGACTGATGGATGAACAGATGGAAGGATTGTTGTTATTGTAGGCCAAATTAGTGGTGGTGGTGGTGGTAGAAGTGTTTTTTTATTATTTTGTTTTATTAATAGTACTGCAGTAGTAATATAAGTAGTATTAACAATAGTATGAGTCGTAGCAGGTTGGTTCTTTGATGTTTGTTTGTGAATGATGACTCATCGTTTTCTTTTTCCACGTGTACTATTCTTCTCTCCACGCCAGTCCTAATAGACCAGTATTTCCCAACCTGGGAAAAATTTTCCCCTCGAGGAAAATTTTAGGATTCAAGAGTTAAATATTAAAAATGACTAGCTATTGGCCGGCAGAAAAAAAAATCTCATAGCGTGGCAGTTGACTTTCCTTTAAGCATTATATAGAAATACAAATAAAAATTTATGCCACCATTGCCTTTAATTGTGATTATGGACGCTAATTTTGGACGAAATTCCATAATTTTGTGGTCACTCAATGAAGGCGGGAATTCGAACTGGTGAACTGGCTGAATGGGGGAAATGACAGAAAAAAAGGTCGGAAACCACTGTATTAGACTATTAGCACTATTTTTTTTCGAATCCAGGTTTTGATTTTTCCCCCATTTCCTTCATCTTGTTACAGTAATTATCATTCTTCTTCTTTTATCTCCTTATTATTAGTAGTAGTATTAAAAAAAAATACTTACACAGCAACAGCAACTACTACTACTACTACAACTACTACTACTACTAGTTATCATCATCGTTATTGTTTTCTTTTTCCTCTTTGACAAATCCCTCTCTTCTTCAACACGACCTCCTCTAACCCTCCTCCTCCTCCTCCTCCTCCTCCTCCTACTGCAGTCATTATCGCAATTACGTCAGGAGAATAATCGTGTCCATATCATCGTGACGGGCGCTGGTTGGCTGGCTGCTGGCTGCCTCCGCGTCTCTGATTGGCGGAGCGTCAGCCAATCACTAGGGAGTAATTTGGCGGAAAGAGATAAGGCGGGAGGAAAATTTGTATAATGTGATGAACGTCCGGGAGAGAGAGAGAGAGAGAGAGAGAGAGAGAGAGAGAGAGAGAGAGAGAGAGAGAGAGAGAGAGAGTACAGACAAAGAAGTGATATGCCACGTTCCTTCTCTCTCTTAATCTATTTCTCTCTCTCTCTCTCTCTCTCTCTCTCTCTCTCTCTCTCTCTCTCTCTCTCTCTCTCTCTCTCTCGTTCGTTAACTCAGGAACTCAGGAATCCGTTTAGTGCATTCCACACACACACACACACACACACACACACACACACACACACACACACACACACACACACACACACACACACACACACAGGGAGCAAAATACCTTTCACATCAGCGGGAAAATAATCGTCTTCTTGCTCGACCCAAGATAAACAAACCTGATTTAGGCTTCACTTAACCTCTTTATATAGACTGCTAAGTAATGGGGAGAGAGAGAGAGAGAGAGAGAGAGAGAGAGAGAGAGAGAGAGAGAGAGAGAGAGAGAGAGAGAGAGAGAGAGAGAGAGAGAGAGAGAGAGAGAGATTGGGGAGGGGCAGTAAGAAAAATAGGAAGTAGATTGTAAGGAGGAGGAGGAGGAGGAGGAGGAATACAAAGGAAGACCAAACAATAATTGACTTTCAGGTCCTTACTAGGCTGTTCGAGTAACTATCCTACACTAACTATTTGTGTGAAAGACAGGAGGAGGAGGAGGAGGAGGAGAACAACAACAACAACAACAACAACAACAACAACAACAACAACAACAACAACAACAACAACAATTAACAACAACATTAACAACAACAAAAATATAAACAACAACAACACAAACACTTACAAAAGCACACCAACAAAGGGACAGGAAGCGAACGAAAAAAAGAGTAAACAAAAAGAAAATAAGAGAACTAACAGAATAAAGGAAAGAAAGAAAGGAGAGAAAGACACAAGAAGATTAGCGTTAAGAGCGTTGAGAGAGCGGGAGGAGGAAGAAGAAGCGTAAGCAGAACAATACAAGGAGGAAAATAAATAATAGAACAAGAGGATAATGCAAATGAAAAAAAAAAGCATATGAAAAAAAAGCAAGCAAAAGAAATATGACAAGAAAATAGAAGAGTAGAGATAAGAAGATTAAATTTAGAAGAGTTCGGAAGGAGACTAAAAATGGACACAGGTAAATAAATCAATAAAAATAGAAAATAAAATAAAGCAGTAGCAAGGAAAAGGCATCTCTCTGCACGCGCGCCACAAAGGTCAAAATATTGCAAGCATGACCCCACCTTTCGCTAACACGGGCACTGACCCCGGAAGCATGACAAGGAAAGGTCAAACTGGTATACTTTGACAGGTGAGTCTAAAAGGGAGCTTACCTCAGTCTTAATTAGAACCGAGCCTCACCTGGCGGGCGCACACCACCTAGCACAGGTAAAGGCCACACCAGACTCCGTACTTTGACAGGTGAGGCTAAAACGGTGCCTTCCTGAACGTTAATTACGGAGCCATCTCACCTGGCCGGGCCGCGCGCCACCCCGGACAGGTAAATGAAGGGTTGTGGAACGGGTAGGCAGGTGAGCGTCGCCGCTATGCTTGCCTCCGTTTTCACAGGTAAGGCTGAAGTGTTCCTGCCGGGCCGTTAATTAGAACACTGGTGAGCTACACAGGTGAGGCGCAAGGGACGGGATAAGTGTGATGAATATGTAAGGATTAAGTTAGAAAATATGAAAGTAAAAATTAAATAGAAAATATGATTAATAATTAGTAAACTAAGTAGTAATATGAATAAAACTAAAAAAGTAGTAAAATATGACAAAAAAGTACAAGTAATCAAACAGGAATAAGAATTAATTAAATAATGACACACTAAAGGAAAGAAGAAAGGAAGGAAGGAAGGAAACAAAATACGACTTAGGCACGTGAAGGAAAGGCGGTCGAGAGAGAGAGAGAGAGAGAGAGAGAGAGAGAGAGAGAGAGAGAGAGAGAGAGAGAGAGAGAGAGAGAGAGAGAGAGAGAGAGCGGCGGTGAGAGGGAAGCAATAGTGAAGAGGCTGAGTGATGGGATCAAGTGGTGATGCTAGACAGGATTCGAACCCAAGACATGACAGAACAAACTCCTCCACCACCACCACCACCACCAACACCACCACCACTTGACGCTGGCTGTACATCACCGTGACAGTCTTGACCGTAACCTCTTGATGACGCGGTGAAGGTCAGTAGACAACACCATCTACTAACGATCGAACACCATTTAAAAAGAATCTAATACTATTTAATAACATTCCGTAATAGACGCAGTGTTGAAGGATTTCTAGCCTCATTCTGACTCTATTTACTACAATTTTAACATTGCAAAATAGCCACAGCCATTCTACCCACAGTAAGCATAATGATGTACGTCAATGATAAACTAAACTAATGATGAACGTCAATGATGAACTAAACTAATGATGAACGTCAATGATAAACTAAATCAGACGGTGCAGGACGTTTCACACTTCGGCGTCACACGTCAGTCACTTTTAACAAGCTCTATTGGAAGTTCCTTGAATTCTTAAGGGTTTTCCTGATCCCAGTGACAGTTCAGCAAGGATTCAACACCATTAAGGAAAGCACCGTGAGAACCTAACTAACCATCTATGCGGCCTTTGAAAATAGTCCTTGTGAGAAGCCAGAGTTTCAAAATGTGGGCTTTCGTGTTAAAACTGTCAGTAGAATCACAAGGGATAGGAAAGGAAGGGCAATCATCCACAGACTTGCTAATTCTCACGAAGCTGTTTGTGACCAATAAAATGTAAGAGACACAGGAAGCAAAGGTGAAAACTGCTCATGAAAACCTTAAAAACCTTATTAACTTCCACTAAACTCTATTGAAGGCAGAGGAGAGGCAACCCGGAGGAGTGTTAATCAAAAGGGTCCATATTTCATTTATTTACAAGCTTGAAAGTTCCACACATGCGCAGACTCAATCATACCACTGAACTTAATATCATCAGCTGCCCGTCCACCACCACCACCACCACCAGGCAGTGACGTCATCCACAGGTGTCCAGCATGGCGTGACAAGCAGAGAGTGTTGAGGCAGCGCACCAAAGGGAAGTAGAGAGAGTAATAAATGACACGGTGAACATTCAGGAGGAGGAGGAGGAGGAGGAGGAGAGGAGGCTACACACACACACACACACACACACACACACACACACACACACACACACACACACACACACACAGAGTTAATACCAAAGAGTGCACTGATTAAAGCGAAATCTTAAGTTTTACACAAAATTACAACTTTTACACACACACACACACACACACACACACACACACACACAAGGTAAAAAAAAAAAAAAAAGGAAAAGAGTAAAGAAAATACTTCAAACCACCGAAAGTTTACGCGAAGGAACGAAAATTAAGGAAGACCGCAAAAGCAAACATTAGCAAATTACAAACGAGGGAAAAGTAAGAAAAATATATAAAAATGGAAAAATACTGTAGATTTGTCACAGGAGGAGGAGGAGGAGGAGGAGGAGGAGGAGGAAAAACCGATGAGCAGCAAGAGTTAATGGAAGAAAAAGAAGGACATGGAGGAAAAGGAAGAGGAGGAAAATGAGGAGGAGGAGAAACGATAAAAAAAAACGAAGAGGATAGAGAAGAATTGCCGGAAGAAGGGAAAGGAAAAAGAAG
>NC_087184.1:8487719-8500219 GCF_035594125.1 Scylla paramamosain
TGTGTGCGTCTGGAGAATCACTCTGCGCATAATATGAAATTCCTTGCATATCAGGAAGCTTGTCTGGATGAAATATGGTGAAGAGATGGACATGTTGGTGCAGATGTTGCCAGATTTATGCTTGCACGTGGCAGTCAGACCGTTACTCCTTTTGAACCGTACATCCATTCAACTTTACCATACATATTTTTTTCATCTATTCATCTTAACGTTCACAGTTCTCGTTCACGTTTCCTCGCTATATCTGCAAAGGTTAGTAATCAGGAAGGACAACAAGTAATGAATGCAACCTTTATAGAGAAAAAAATTGGATCTGAAATGGAGTGATAGGCGACTGGAATAGACTCACTAATCAGGTTGTCAGTTCCAAGTCAACAGAGAGCTTTAAAACAAGATTATGGAAATGCATGAGAGGAATGATAGGCAGATACAGGTAAGTATGTTTTTACTCAGAGACTGTCATGTGTAGACCTACTGGCTTAACTTACTTTTTTCTCTTTTTCTTATTCCCACACGAAGCCTGACACTCCCACACCAAGGCGAAGGACCCCCTACAGCGTGCAAGGAGGCAAAAGTGCATGGTAGCCACAAAGCCAGGGCGGAGATACAATCAGTGACCCCCGCACGTCTGTCACCATGAGTTATCGCCGACACAGTTCACTCGCACAATAAACAAGTGTGCGGCGTATAAGGAAGGATGCATGATGGGTCCAAGCTGCTTAGGGATTCACGTCACGTAGGTCTTATGTACAAGGCGTCGCGGTTTGTGCGTTACCAGGGAAGCAGTAGCTAGGCACCGGCAGCAGCGTAGTGGGCAGGTTACCAGGGAAGGGAAAAGACAGGGAAGCAGAAAGACAGGTTGCTAGGGGGATGAAAACAGGGGTCCAGAAGCGGTTTATCAAGGGATTTACTGGGAATGCTAAGCAGGGACAGAAGAGCAGTTTACTAAGCATGTTACGAGGGAAGGAAGAGAGGTGGGGAAGCAGGTTACCAGGGAAACAAGGTAACGGCAGAGAGGTTTACAGGAGAAATTACAATGGAAGGAAATAAGAAGCAGAGAAACTCCTTACTAGACATTACTTAGGGAAGCGTCAACAGGAGAAAATACAATGGAGAAATAAATAAATAAATAGAGGACTTACTGCAGAAGGAAAATAGCAAGAAGGCAACAGTTTACCAGAGAAGTTTCCAGGCAAGCGGACCACTAGCCAAGCTTAACAGTGAATTTACTATGGAAGCAAAGCAGCAGCAGGGACCACTAGAGGAGTTAAGAGGCAATGAAAGCAATACCAGGAAGCGGGGAAGAGAAGCACGGTGACGATGACCTTTGTTTCTGATCAGGGTGACTTTGCCTGCATGAAACAAGGGCACTGATCTACACACACACACACACACACAAACACACACACACACACACACACACACACAGATAATACTCACTCGATGACAATAATAATTTCACTTTGCGCACTATCTTGCTGCTAAATTCGATACATATAATCATAGAAAAAAAAAGTTAAATAAAGTAATACCTGACGTCATAAATTATCTCAACTTCGCACTGTGTTGCCTCCAAATTAAAGGAACACAAGACGTCACAGGACAAAACAAATACTACAGAAAATATCACACAACTGCACGTCCACAGCTTATGAATTGCGAATGAAGGAAATACGTCCAGCAGATATCATGACAAGATGAATAGTTTAAGAGTACATACGAAAACTGATCAAGAAAATGTAGTAGTAGTAGTAGTAGTAGTAGTAGTAGTAGTAGTAGTATAGCCAGAACAAGCAGTATTAACCCTCGCATATCATAACTCACTCGATGCAAGCACTCAATATTATACTAACCTAACTGAGAACGCCAAGCAAAACATACCCGCAATTCCTTTCTCTCTCTCTCTCTCTCTCTCTCTCTCTCTCTCTCTCTCTCTCTCTCTCTCTCTCTCTCTCTCTGCACCTCATCACAAATACAAACCTTTACAACCTCTCCCTCACCATCATCATCATTGCCACTCACAAAGGTGGAAGCTCTTGTATTGAATAGCTCTCTCCTCTCCCTCCTCCTCTCCCTTCACCACTACGTCCTTCCTCTGCCCGATTTCCCTGCCTGATCTACCCACTCGTCTCCTCCTCCTCCTCCTCCTCCTCCTCCTCCTCCAATTCTCTCTCTCTCTCCCATTCCAAGGATTTCTTCCTATTCTGTCTCTTATTCATCCCACGACCACCAACGCTGTGCAACCCAGTGCCACCTCCTCCTCCTCCTCCTCCTCCTCCTCCTCCTCCTCCTCCTCCTCCTCTTCCTCCTCTCCTTCTTCCCCTCCTCTCCTTCCTCCCCTCCTCTGTCATTTTCTTCTTGTCGTCTCTCTCTCTCTCTCTCTCTCTCTCTCTCTCTCTCTCTCTCTCTCTCTCTCTCTCTCTCTCTCTCTCTCTCTCTCTCTCTCTCTCTCTCTCTCTCTCTCTCTCTCTCTCTCTCTCTCTCTCTCTCTCTCTCTCTCTCTCTCTCTCTCTCTCTCCCTGTTTTGTCTCTTAATACGCATGCTCCCATATTTGACCTCCTCCTCTTCTTTCTCCGTCTCTTGGTCATCCTCTTTTTCTCCTCGTTCTCGTCCTCTTCCTTGTTATCCTCCTCCGCCTCCTCCTATTTTTTTCCACTACCACCAGCACCACCTCATGCATTAATTGGTAGAAACTTCAAGTACATTTACAAAAGTCATCAGCTCGCTGTTTAATCCCCTCTCACCTTCTCGTCCTGAATACAGCGCTCAGTCCTGGCGGGAATATTATGAAAAGATGTAATGATAAGCCAGACTGAGTAGAGTGCTAGGTACCTGGAAATTTGCCTTATCAAATTAAAGATTGTAATATTATTTTGAGGACAGATAAGAGAGTCTGTAAGGATTTAACATTAATCTAAGAGACTTTTTCACTCTTTCACCAATCAAACCACTAGGGAAAGTGATTTAAGATTGTCAGGTTGAAGTTAAATTAATCTTGCAGACTGTTTTTTTTTTCTTTTTCTTCTTTTCTTTTCTTTTCTCTTCTATTTTTTTTTTTTTTTTTTTATGTGATGAAGCTGACAGCAATCTGGATCAGTCTGCCCCACGCTTGTCATGTGAAATGTGGTACTTTTGAAATGTCTATGCGTACGTTTGTTCCTCGTGAAATGATAATGTAGTACCTGTTGTCTGTCCCGGAGGTGGCTTGATTACTAATGTTCCTTGGTTAATGATGTTAGGTTTTGTTCCTTCTATATAACTGGATGAGACAGATTTATTACCGTGGCATTATTATTGTCATTATTATTATCATTATTATTATTATTATTATTATTATTATTATTATTATTATTATTACTATAGTTGTTGTTGCTGTCGTTAGTATTATTGTTATCATTCTCTCTCACACACACACACAGGATAAATACCAAAAAAAAAACGATCCATAACAGGTATTTTTCTCACCTACGTAGAAAAAAAAACATATTAATCTGACATTTGCTGATAAGATAATACAAAAGATTAGTCACCCTCCCACACACATTCTCTCTCTCTCTCTCTCTCTCTCTCTCTCTCTCTCTCTCTCTCTCTCTCTCTCTCTCTCTCTCTCTCTCTCTCTCTCTCTCTCCCTTGTACAACCACCATGTCATCTTCTCCTCGCCTTCCTCCTTCCTTACTCACAAAAAAAGCAGCTACGATGAAACAGGCAGGTGTGTTGCTGTTGTCTTTTCCCTTGTTTTTTCACCTTTATCTTCACATTCTTAGTATTTATATATTCTTTTTTGTGCGCAAGGAAATCAGACCAAGGGGAAAACAAATTCAGCAGGTAAAAAAGAATAGATAAGGAAAACTAACAAATAAAAGAAATGTGTTGCTGATTCTACCTTTCCCCTTGTTCGCCTTTACTTCCTCGCCTTTTCTTTGTTTTTCGTTATTATTTTAATTTTTCATGCACAAGTTAGCTAGACACACAATCAGGAAAACAACGAAAGAAAAGGAAAAGAAAAAAAATTGTTCATTGTATTAATCGTTTTTTTTTTTTACTGTTATTTTTCCTCCATTTTTTCCCCTTCAAACATTATTCTTCCATTCCTTCTCCCTCACACTTTCATTTCCTTCCTATCATCCCAATATTTGTCATCCTCTTCCTTTCCTATTTCCTTTCCCTTCTTCTGTTTGAATTAGAACCCTTTCTCCTTCGCCTCTCTCTCTCTCTCTCTCTCTCTCTCTCTCTCTCTCTCTCTCTCTCTCTCTCTCTCTCTCTCTCTCCCCATGTCTTTCCCACTCCTCTTCCTCCCATTTGTCAAGTTTCTCTTATCATATCCGTGTCTCTTACACTGTTCTTCCTGGTTTTGTTCCTGCGTCCATCTTTATCTCATTCCTTCTCCTCCTTTTCTTCTTCATTGTATTATATCTTCATTGTATTATCACTTCCTTATCTATTACACCATTTTCTTACACCATTCTTATTTTTTGTTCTTAGTTTCCTTCTCCTCCTCCTCCTCCTCCTCCTCCTCCTCCTCCTCCTCCTCCTCCTCCTCCTCCTCTCTCAGATCTGATGAAAGCCCCCTCCCTCCTTATTACTAGGATAACTAGCATTATCTTCAAAGATGAACAGTCTTTCAGCCTGCACCTCTGTAATTCTCTCTCTCTCTCTCTCTCTCTCTCTCTCTCTCTCTCTCTCTCTCTCTCTCTCTCTCTCTCTCTCTCTCTCTCTCTCTCTCTCTCTCTGTGTGTGTGTGTGTGTGTGTGTGTGTGTGTGTGTGTGGGCACTTTATCATGTTATGTACGTCACCATGTCTGTCTTCATCCCAGTGTGTGTACATTCATCTGTCACATGATCCATTTAGTCTCTCTCTCTCTCTCTCTCTCTCTCTCTCTCTCTCTCTCTCTCTCTCTCTCTCTCTCTCTCTCTCTCTCTCTCTCTCTCTCTCCCCGTTTATCTCTCTCTCTCTCTCTCTCTCTCTCTCTCTCTCTCTCTCTCTCTCTCTCTCTCTCTCTCTCTCTCTCTCTCTCTCTCTCAACACAGAAGGCGACGGGAATAAACACAACAGACTTCTGGCGTTGACACCCTCTCTCTCTCTCTCTCTCTCTCTCTCTCTCTCTCTCTCTCTCTCTCTCTCTCTCTCTCTCTCTCTCTCTCTCTCTCTCGACGGGCCTTGACCCACATGGACGATCAATGTCATGAGAAGTCGAGAGAAAACGATAAGTCACGAAAATAAATGAGAAGAAAAAGAGAAAGAACGGAGAGAAAATTGTTGAATGCTCTCGCATCGGGAATTTAAAGAAAGAGAGAAAAGGAGAGGAAAAATAATGAAGAAAAATTAAATAAAGAGATGAATAAAGAAACAAGTAAAGAAAGACAGACAAAGAAAAGAGCACAATTTAGAACTCGTGTGTTCATGTACGTACGTATCTATGTATGTATGTATGTATGTATGTATGTATGCATGTATGTATGTATGTATGTATGTACGTGGGAGTGAAGTCATGTATGTAAATTCTATCTTGTGAACGTTTTTTTGTGTGTGTACGTTTTTTGTGTATGTTTTTTCCTCTCTCTTTGGGAAGATTGTGGAGTGTCTGGTGCACATGTGTGTGTGTGTGTGTGTGTGTGTGTGTGTGTGTGTGTGTGTGAGAGAGAGAGAGAGAGAGAGAGAGAGAGAGAGAGAGAGAGAGAGAGAGAGAGAGAGAGAGAGAGAATTTCCTTGGTTTCTTTAACGAGTTTTCATTCCTCCATGTCTTCTCCTCATGTCTCCCTCCATTTCTCTTCCAATTCCTTGCTCACTTTCCTCTCTTTTACTTTTCTTTACTAACCGTTCCATCCTTCCTTCCTTCCTCTCTTCTTTCTTTCTTCTCTTTAAAACTTTTGCTTCCTTTCCTGCTTCTCTTCCTGTCACTCTTATACCTCTTCTCATTCTTCCCTCTTCCCTCCTCTTCTATCCACTCTTATTCCCTTCCCTCTTTCCCTTCCTTCATTCTTCCTCTCCTTCTTCCATCCTTTACTCCTCCATTCCTATCCTCTCATATCCTTTTCTCCTCCCCTTCTTTCATCCTTCTCTTCTTTCCTTTTTCTCCTCCATCTTTTAACTATTCAATCCCATCCACTTCTCTCCCCTTTCCTCACCTTCCTTACTTCCCTCTCCTCCTCCATTTCTTCCTCTTTCCTATCCCCTTCTTCCTGTCTCTTCCTTCACTCATTCATTCATATCCTCCCTTGCATTTTTCTTTCCTTTCCTTTCTTCATCCCTCCTCCCTCCTTCCTTCTTTAATTTCTACTCCCTCGTGCATCCTTTCCTCCTTCTCTTCTTCATCCCTTTTTTCCTTTTTTTCCCTCCTTCCTTCTTGTCCTTCAGAAAAATCTGTACACAATTTGCAAAAAGACAAACAAACAAACAAGTCGTGACCTTTTCCCTCATTGGTCAGTCACATCAATGTCGCGATTTGTGGGAGCATTTAATTGGCTGGTCGAGGAGATAGGGCGTGTTGTGATTGGTTGTTAGGGGAACGAGAGCGAGTTCTGATTGGCTTATGCGATATTCATGTGTCCGTGGAGAGTTTGCTTCACTTACACAACACGAGGAGTAGGAGGAGGAGGAGGAGGAAGAGGAGGATGGGGGTGCTTTGGTGAGACGAAAGAAGGGCAAGAGGGAGGAACAAGGGAGGGGGAGGAAGAGGAACAAGGAGTGAAGAATGGAGAAGGAGAAGGAATGTTTGAAGAGAGGGAAGAAAGATGAGATGAAGGAAAAAAAGGAAGGAAAGAAGGGAAGAAGGGAAGAGATCATGAGGGAAGAATGGAGGAGAGGAAGGAAGGAAGGAAGGAAGGAAGGACAAGAACGAAAAATAAATAAACAGCAGGTAAGATAAGGCGCTGGTGTGAATAATTAATTGAAGTGCCACTCTCATGTTGCTCTGGATCATCAATTTGTGCAGCAATTCATCTCATTAAAGGAAAAAAAAAAAAGAACGTAAGAAAGTTGCTTGGACAAGATAAAATTTTTGGGATGAATGAAAAGTTGTTTTATCGCATGTTAAGACCATCAATTAGAGAGAGAGAGAGAGAGAGAGAGAGAGAGAGAGAGAGAGAGAGAGAGAGAGAGAGAGAGAGAGAGAGAGAGAGAGAGAGATACTGTTTAGAGATAAGGCTGAATAATGAAGCGTCTATCTCGTGTTAATTTTGAATCACCTGTTCGTCTTAATTAATTTGGTGCAGGTGAGAGCAGGAATGAAGACTGGCAAGATGAATGGCGTGTCGATCACCCAGTTACTTTCATCCCCAGTTCGACTCCCTCGCGAATTCCACCAATGATATCAAGAATAGTAACACCATTGGCTCACCGGCGACTTTGTGCACCGGTAAGCGAGGGTTCGAGTCCCGAGTGAGTTTGTTTATTCGGGATAACCTAGCGTGAATAGACTGTCAATTTGCTGGTTAAGTGAGTCCCCATTCGAAACCTCTAGTGGATACGAGGAAGTGGAGTGGTAAGGTGGATGAAGGATGCAATTATAGTAATGTGGTTTTAGAAACACTTAAGTACAGGTGAAGTGTGAAAGTGGATGGAAAGTAAAGTTATGGTGAAATGACTGCTGGTTTGAAATCCTTACAGTGGATGGCACGTGGAAGTACGGTATTGTGGATCAAGTTCGAAACCCATAAGTGGAAGAGAAGTGTGGAAGTGGATGAAAATATATTGTATCCTTTAAGTGGAGGTGGACTGTTAAAGTGGAAGGCAAGTAATTATAGCGAAGCGGATCCCAATTCGAAACCAATTAATGGAGAGGTTCGGAGTGGACGATAGGTGGAGCTATATTAACGTGGTATCTGTTCGAAACCATGAAGTGGAGAAGCAAATAAGCGGAAGAAAAGCGGAGTATAAAGCGGATTTCAGTTCAACACCAAGCAGACGGACAGCTTGCACACTTAATCCTGTCCCCTGTCAGTCAGTCATGATGGAACAAAAAATATATAATTTACCTGAATGAGCGTGCCCCCACTGCTCGACACCTCCTACCCCAAGGTCTGCCGCTGGATGCTGTCTGTCGCCACATTCTGGTGCCTGATATTCTTGATGAGATTCTCGTGCGTTACCCTCAATTTGGTGGGTTTTCCTAATACCTTGTGCCCTGCGTGGCATCTGTTGCTTCTGTGTGAGTGTGGATTGGTAGGTGGGGTGCGCGAGCGGGTCAGTGTGTGAGCGTCCTCTATACCAATTGTTTTAGCTGACCACTGTTATGCTTCTCTATTTTATGGTGTCTGACGTTAGTTGCGCAATAAATTAATCAGATCAGTCAATCAAGCAGAACGCGTAACTAGATGATTAATTAGCAGGTGTCGTCCTTAACTTGATAGAAAAGCTCGTCAGATTCATTTAACTTCTTTTCCCGACAATCTTAAATCAGTTTTCCTAAAGCAGTTTGATCGATAATTGAAATAGTTGGTAACGTAAATGTTAAATCTCATTTTTCTTTCAAATTCTTTTATTTATTTTTTTTTTTTTATCTGAGAAAGGCCCATTGAAGTGCTAGTCCCAAAAGAAAGGTGAAAAGTGCCATCCAAAATTGGGGATAAGTGTCTTGAAACCTTCGCAAGTCACAGGAAGGAGGCAATACAGAGACACAAGCAAGGAGTCTCAGAGTTTACCAGAGTTTACAGTTTATTTCGATTAAATAAATTTCTTGATACCAAACACTGTGCTCCATCTAGCTTGTCAGTATATCCTTTTTTCATGGTATTCCTGCTTCTAACTGACATCTAGACAGTGATGAAATGACGCCGTGGTGATGAAAGCCTTAAGTGGAGGTGATGACTCATTGGATGAAAGGTGGAGTGAAGTTAGAGTGAGTCATAGTTCGAAACTTTTTGTGGAGATAGAGTGGATGAAAGGTTTAGGTAAAATGGAGGTGGTGTCACAATGGATGGGAGGTAGAGTTAAATTGAAGTGAGTCATGATTCGAAACCCTTAACACTTTAACTCCTAAGGTCAGCATTTGTGAACATACAAACCCCCTGTAAAATGTTGGCATAGACACAGGAAGGAGAGAACAGGTGAAGTTTGGCTTTCCGTGGCTACAGAACTACTTAAGTGACTTTTGTACAAAACTGGTGTTAAAAATAGTTGCATGGACACACAAAGAGAGAGAGAGAGAGAGAGAGAGAGAGAGAGAGAGAGAGAGAGAGAGAGAGAGAGAGAGAGAGAGAGAGAGAGAGAGAGAGAAAGGTGGTTAATTATAGGATACAACTATTTAACTATAGTACAAAAGTAGAGTTAAAAAAAATCAAGTAGTAATGAGAAATATTATCTAGTTGTGAAAAGGATGAATATTAATTATAAAACGAAGCAGACTGATTAGTGAAAGAGAGAAACCCTTCAGTAACAACGAGGTAGGTAGTAAAGGGTGGAATCAGTGGATGAAAGGTGGAGTAACCTTGAGAGGACCCTAGTTCAAAACCCTTAAGTAAATAGCAAGTGGAAGCCAGGAAGGTGCAGAGATAGGAGGCAGAAGGAAGAAAGGACCATAATATACAAGAGGGGAAAAATGGGGAGGAACCAGAGGATCAGGTGTTGGAAAGATGTTGAAGCAGGAAATACTAGGAAGAGGAGGAACATGATATATAAAAAGAGAAAAAAAAAAAAAAAAGGAAAAAGAGGGAGAAAATAAAAACCGCTCAATATGCCGCTTCTAAGATATTGAGAGAAAAAAAAAAAGTTTGCTAATTTAGTTCCATAAAAATCGAAAACATAAAAAACAGCAACATTGTATAAAACGTGCAGGGTAATTAAGGAAAGCAGCGCGTCTCTTGCCATTCTCCCGCGTGCGCTGTGGCTTGAGCAGTAACAAGCCCGCCGAATGACCATTACGGGGCTCAGCGCGGCAGCTTCTGCACGATAAGCTTCTTCCCGCGATAAGCTGTTCGTGAGGCGATAAAGGCAGTACGTCAGCATGGTTTGTGTAAGCTTGGCAGGGCAGGTAAATGATGTGCACCGGTGTGAAGCTTTGTGAGTACCTGAGATTACGGTACAGGTGGCTGGTTTGCAAGCTCTTGTATATGCATAGGTAAAGACACGCACGCGCACACATACGTACGTACAAACACGTGCCTAGTTGGAAATATGACCAAATGTGAATAAGTTTAAATGTAAGTATGTTTCCACACACGTCCGCGTCTCGTAACATTATCAACACACACACACACACACACACACACACACACACACACACACACACACACACACTCCAGTCCACAACATATCATTTCACCACCATTCACTCACCAAATTAACCCAAACTAAACCTACATTTTTACATTTCACCACAATTAATTTTTCCCCTCTATTACGTTAGTTAGTTCAGAATCACCACTCTCACATGCTGTTACTCGTCATGGTGGAGCAAACCACGTGATGGCTTCAGTAATGTTTGCCCAGCGTGTTGTGTGTGTTGTGTGTGTTGTGTGTACAGTGTTTAACTCCCTGATATATATACTCTGCATCCCCCGCTTAATATTCGCGTCCAGCCCCTCTCGCGCCCACAGCTGAGTGTTGTAAGAGAGGTATTTCGTGTAGCTTACGTCTGTCCCGCTGCCTGATTTCAATGCACTGTGGATTACCTGTTGTTGCGTAAATAAATGGAACGTGTATACGCGGAACATACGATTCAAATTAATGCAACTATTTCATCACATAATTAGTATATATATATATATATATATATATATATATATATATATATATATATATATATATATATATATATATATATATATATATATATATATATATATATATATATAAAAATAGAAAAAGAAAAGAAAATACCGTTCTACCATAGTTAATTATTATTATTATTATTATTATTATTATTATTATTATTATTATTATTATTATTATTATTATTATTATTTCATAGGGTTAGGTTTTAAAATAGGGAGTGGTCACCATATTCCCTTTAACTTCTGAAAGACTCCCCCACATTTGCACAAACCTGTAGCGAGAGAGAGAGAGAGAGAGAGAGAGAGAGAGAGAGAGAGAGAGAGAGAGAGAGAGAGAGAGAGAGAGAGAGAGAGAGAGAGAGAGAGAGAGAGATAAAGGATTAAAGAAGAATAACAAACACAAACAAACCTTTAGCCTCCCTCTAGATAGATGGACAGATACAAGAATTGACAGATGAATAGATACAAACATTTTATTGACCGTAGCTTGACTGATGGACTGACTGACTAGCAGGCCCCGCAACAACTATCCAATGGCGCTGCTGACACGGGCGCCCGCTCACCCACATGTAAATTGCAACCTCTCCTTTTTAATCCCATATGTTTTTATGGATCATGATAAAGATTTCATGCATTACTTCTGGTGTTATTAATTGTTTCGTATCACAGTGAAAGGGTTGAGTTTGAATATTGTCCTTGGTACTGAAAAGGGCTATTTAGTTTTCCTTTCCACATATTAAGCCTAAAGGGAAGGTAAAAATAAATAAAATGAATAGGGATAAAACAACAAAAAAGCAATAGAGGTAGCATTACCGTTAATTGCTTCCTATCGCAATGAAAGGGTTAAGTTTGAATATTGTCCTTCGTGCTGAAAAGGGTTACATAGTTTTCCTTTCCACACATTAAGCCTAGAAGGAAGGTAAAAATAAGTAAAAAGGAAAAGGGAAAAAAACATCAAAAAAAAGCAACCGAGGTATCATTACACCCGGAATAAAATGGCGGAGAGGCTCGTGACAATACATTAAGCCTAACGACCCTAACAGGATAATTCACGCCCGTTAATCTTGACTTGTAATTATCTCATTATGCAGCACACACTTTAACACTTGTTCCATTGGCGACACACACACACACACACACACACACACACACACACACACACACACACACACACCTATAAAAAAAAATTTTCCACCAAAAGACCTCGACACGTGTACTTTTCCCACACGATGACGTCATAATCTTTCCCAGTGTCCTAATTGGCTAGTGTGTGTGTGACGTAATAGTCTTGAAGGTTCCTGATTGGTGGGTTGTTTCTGTCTCGCCAAAAGCTCTCTATTTAAAGACGTGTGCTTGTACCTTGAAATTTTGACGAGAGAGAGAGAGAGAGAGAGAGAGAGAGAGAGAGAGAGAGAGAGAGAGAGAGAGAGAGAGAGAGAGAGATTAATGAACAAACTCTTAAAGCTATTTCTTTTTAAAAAATATCTGAACTTTTGAGTGGTATGCGCATAACTTGTTATGAGAGAGAGAGAGAGAGAGAGAGAGAGAGAGAGAGAGAGAGAGAGAGAGAGAGAGAGAGAGAGAGAGAGAATTTCTTCCCATGAAGTTAAAAGACAAGACTGCAAATTTTAGGAAATCTTATAAGCTGTAAAATCAAGGACGATCCATTTTTCATATTCTCCAAGTTATCTTTCGGGAGTTATCTTATTATTTTTCCTTCTATTCTTCACCTTCACCGGAGGAGGAGGAAGGGGAGGGGGAGGAGGAGGAGGAGGAGGAGGAGGAGGA
>NC_087184.1:8507719-8525219 GCF_035594125.1 Scylla paramamosain
TCCTCCGTCTTACTTCTATCCTTGCTTCCCTTCTTGCCCCTCTCCCGTTAATCTCTCCTCCTCATTTCTACTATAAACATTCCCATTTCCCCCATCTCCTCCCCTTCACCACTTCATCCAGTCAGCCTTTGTCCTCCACCCCTCCATTCCATCCTCCTACCCTTTATTAGTGAAGCCCGGTGGCCTAATTAAATATTTATATCCCAGGTAGGGAGCCCCGAGCACCTGTCTGTGTCCTGGTAATCCCATGACTTGTTTTGGGCATCATCCTATTGTGTTTAAAAAGATCCCCCTCACGCAACTGTTTCTGTGTTTATCTTCTGCTTTTTATTGTGTATATTAATGTTGGTGGGTTTATCACGTATGTTTGAGTGGTAATCTAATTTATATGGTCTTTGTTTAGGTGTCTGTTTTATCTATTTGTGTGTCTGTCTGTTTGTATGTATTGTATGTTTGTGTTTATTTATCGTTTACATGTATGTTTAATCACTAATCTTTTCTTTCTTTATTTGGGTGCTTATCTACGTATTTGTGTGTCTGTTTTATTTGTTTGTCTTTGTGTGTGTATGTTTATTTGTCTATTTACTTATTTTCTACCTCTCTGCGTTTATGTCACTCAATCAACCTGTCTACCTATTATCTATCTATCAATATACCTAACCAGACTTCTGTCTATCTATCTATCTATCTATCTATCTATCTATCTTGATAAATACAGACAGATACATAGATACAGAGATAGACAGAAATAAGAAGATACAGAGGGACAGACTGACTGAATGATTAACAGATAGATGGATGGATAGATAAACGTATTGCCCGAAAGTTTTCTGACTCGTATTAACATTGTTGGTTTGGTTTATGGTCACGAGGTCACGGATTCCTAAAGTTATAGAAAAGATAAATAATAAAAAGAAACACATCCCAGTGCGAGTAAATATGATACATGCGTAAGAATATATCGGTGAGTGTTCTGGCCACAAAACTACATTGCAAATATCCAATACAAAAATACCCCCAAAAATAGACGTGGAAATAAATAAAAAAAAATATAGAGAGAGAGAGAATATGAAGCAGCGGCGAGGGGAAAAATGTGCGAGGAAGAAGAGAGAAAGAGAGAGAGGATCCGTGAGAAAATTTTTAGAGGATTGGGATAAAATCTTATTTGTGTCAAAATGCTAAGCTGTTTCCACGTTTTTGTATTTTCATTTTTTAACGCCGGGATTTATAAAAGTTTTGAGGGTATTCACGTATTCTGCTTTTTCTTGTGTGTGTGTGTGTGTGTGTGTGTGTGTGTGTGTGTGTGTGTGTGTGTGTGTGTGTGTGTGTGTGTGTGTGTGTGTGTGTGTATGTGTGTGTGTGTATGCCACGCCACGTTTACAGGTACAATACGTGTCTGGAAGTATAAGTTCATATTTTATTCAACACCAGTGATCGTTCTGAAAAAGATACACGTACAAGTAAATGAAAATATGTATGTACCTCTGTACGTGTCACTAATCAGTCATACTTCGTGGTGATAATGGTGATGGGGAATAGAGTCATAGAGGAGCAACGGTAAACAGTAAATGTGATAGTGAATTACAGTAAAACCAGTAATAAGAGCAGCAACAGCAGTGCAGCTTGAGTAATAGCAATTGTAATAGTGTTTTAGTAGCAATAATAGCAACAGTGAGTTATAATGATGTTGTAACTGTGATAAGTAACAGTGCAATAAGAGTAATAGCGGTTGTAACAGTGTACTAATAGCAATAATCGTAATAGTGAGGAGTAGTGATGTAATAGTGATAGTAACAGTGCAGTTAGGATAACAGGAGTAGTAGTAATAGTATAGGAGCAGTAATAACGGTAATAGCAGACAATAGTGGTGTTATAATAGTAAAAGTGCAGTAATAGTCATAATATCAAGAAAATCGGAATTATGATAATGACTAATAGCCGTACGATAATACAAAATAGTGAATGAACAGGATGGCAATAGTAATAGTAATAGTGCAGTAAAAGTTATAGACTATTCATCGAAATGTAATAGCGTAAAAATTCTAGTAACAGAAATAAAGGTCCAGTACGTAATGCTTATAACAGTAATACCGTAATAGTCATGGTAATAGATACAGCCAGTGGTACAGTAATAGTATTGATAGTAACATAGATAGTGACTGCGATAGTGGTGCAATTGTAACAGTCAGCGGTACAGTAATAGTATTGATAGTAACATAGATAGTGACTGCGATAGTGGTGCAATTGTAACAGTCAGCGGTACAATAATGACAGCAGTAGCAACATCAATAACAACACTTTAATAGTTACTGTAATAGTTAAGTGCATAATGATAATGATAGTAAGAGTTGGTGACAGTGATCGTTATGTAATTATAACAGCAAGTGAGTGGTACAATAATACTAATCATAATAGTAGCAATAGTAATGCCTTAATAGTTACAGTAATAGTTAATAGTGAATAGTGGTAATGATAGTGAGAGATGGTGACAGTGATAGAGGTGTAACTGTGATGATAATAAGAATAGTGATGTCAGACAAGTGCAGTCACTCCCGAGGCTTCTCCGTGTTTCCCCGAGGCGTGGTGGCGAACACAGCACGAATAGAAATAATAAACTCTAAAGGTATTCCAGTGTTTTATCCTTGCAGGTTTTGTTCAGTGTGCAGTGTGGCCATTTTATTCTACAGCTTCTTTTTATCATTTTCTTTATAATTCTTTTTTTTAATGTACTTTATTGTTTTCATTTTTCTTTTTCTTTTATTTACTTTTTTGTATTGGGTGGGAGGTACAGGACGGCTGGTGGTGACGATGGTGGTGGTGGTGGTGGTGAACATTCCACCTGAATCTCTTTACTTCCTTAGTCTTTTGATATAGTTCATCTTATATTTTTCTTCATCTAAATCTTACTTACTCTTGCTTTGAGATGATGATGAGCCTTCTATTTACTTTTCCTTATTCTGATATACTTCCTTAAATACAGTTTTTCATTTTCTTTGCCTTTTTTTTTTTTTTTGACCAAATCTTACTTTTTCATTGGTGTGATTTCAGTTTACATGTTTTTTCGCACCTCGATAGACTCACTCTGACACAAATTTTTTATTTTTTTTATTCCACAAATACACTCTTGATTTTCTGATCCTTCGGGTCCTCTTTCCTTCCTTTCACCTCTTCTATACCAGGGAAGGATCTAATACTATTTACGAGATATATAATACACCACTGCTTTACACTTTTAGCACTCCTCTGCCTCCTCCTCCTCCTCCTCCTCCTCCTCACGTCCTCGGTTTCCTTTCATGCATTCTTCCTTCCCGTCCTTCAAACCTCCTCTTGGCCCATCTCTTTCAACTGAGGCTTCAATTTTTCCCTCATACACACGCTCTCCTTCGCCTCTCACTTTTTTCCCCTCTACTTCCTCCTCTTCCTCTTCATTCCTCTTCTTCCCCATTCCTTTCATCCCTGTTTCCTCCATCTCTCTTAGCCTCATCCTTCCTCTCCATACCCCATCCCTTTTCTTCCCCTTCTCCACATCCTCCTCTTCCTCTTATTCCTCTTCATAATTCCTCTTCTTTCCCCTCTATCTCCATTCCCTACTGTCTCCTCTGGCTCTCGCTCTCTCTCTCTCAATCTCACCCTTCCTCTCCATACTCTTCTCTTCCCTTCAGTTTCCTCCCCTCTCCTCTCTAATTCCCTCTTCTTCCTCCTACTCAGACTTCCTCTCTTCCGCCCTTCCTCCTCGCTCTCTTGGCCTTGCCCGCCCTAGCAATATCCTCCTCTTCTCTTCTCTTCAGCCTAGCCCTTCTTTTCCTCCCCCCTCTCCTTCTCTTCCACACCACACAACAATTTGATTCTCTCGTTTTCTCTAGTTTTGTGAATATTTTAGGACTTCAACCACTACCAAGACTTTTCATAATCATCTACAACAGTTTTTACACTTCTTTTCCACTCGTCTCTTCAAATATATAAATGTAGCCTGAAAGAGACAATTAACCTCCTATTGTCTTTCTTTTTTTTGCCTGCCCGTCCTTGCAGACCATTTATTACAGAGCTCTCACTGTTAACAAAGGACGGTCGTGTGAGTGAAAGGGTTAACGGTACGAGTGGTCAGGACAGTAAGACACTTGCTATGCCATCAAAGTAATGCTGGACAATGTTATGACAGGGAAGAGACTCGTGTTGATTCATCTCAGTCACGTCAGACATTTTTTTTTCTTATCTCATGAAAGTACAATACTAATTCATTAATTCATTGCACTCTAGACAATCGTAATGTGTTCATCTTAGTAAACTTAGCCCACTTTCATATCGTAGGAGGGCTTAACACTTACCAATACACTGCACCTTACACTGTCTTCATCTGTTAATTCATCTCAGTAATTCCTGACAATTTTATGACAGTTTCATTTCTAGTTTCGTCCTAGACAATCTTAATATATTATACTTCATTGACCCTCCACGATGGTTCTTATCCTACGACGGCTTAACACTTATTAATACACTGCACCCTGGTTTTAATTTATCTCACTTATCCTCGACAATCTTATATTATGACAGCAATTGATTTCATCCTCATTTCATCGACAATCTTAATTTATTAATTCATATAAGTAACCTCAGACAGTCTTTCTAATCTTATGGCAGAACAATACTTATTCATTGATTTTACTTTAGACAGTCTTACTTAGGAGAAATAGAACTATGTAACCTAACAAGCTTGAATCGAGTCACCAATTTTTGCTATCAATCTCTCTGGAAATTATGGCCACTCATTTTGAATGCACCGTTTAGGCACCCTTTTTTTCATTTTTTTTTTTTTTGTTGTTGCCCTTGGCCAGAGTCCCTATTGCACAAAGAAATAATGATAATAATACTGTGAACTTACACTGCAACATTACATTAACACAGATAAGACGTAAGAGATAAAGTAACATAACAAATTCGCCCTGTAAGATCAAGAATAGAGATGAGTAGAATCTTTTTTTTTTCTTTTTCTTTTCTAATCGTCACCATTTATTCCTCCTCCCCTCTTCCTTCACGCCGCGTGGGACAAAACTTCCTGCTTACTCTCCCCGCTTTGTGTGCGCGTTACTAATGAGAACCCGGCCTGTACCTTCACTCTTTCATCCCTCACCTTAGTTGGCGCCGGAACACTCAACTTTTCCCGTTTTCTTTCTCTACCTCCTTTGATTCTAATTCTGCATTTTTTTTTTTCTCTTTCTTCTCTACCATGGTATAACTAGAGTTCCCAGTATCTCTCTCTCTCTCTCTCTCTCTCTCTCTCTCTACTACCTGAATTCAATTAGAAGTGGAGCATCAAGACATCTATGAAACAATTTGCCTTCCTTTCCTTGATTCTTACTTTACTTACTCTTTGGGAAACGATAATAAAAAACTTTCCTCTCTCCGTTTCTTTGTACCCCGCGGCGCGTCTCCTGCACACGTAGAGAGACAAAGAAATAAACATACGAGTCCCGTGAAAGAAATAACTGTCGGTGAAAATAAAATATGCAGCGAGAATTATTTTTTTTTTTTTCACAGCAGTCCAAGTGGGGATCGTACAAACATTTTACCGGTATTGAAAGAAAAAAAGAATAGTGAGCGAGGTGTTGTTATAATAATTTATGAGGAAGGACATTCTCTCAAAGAAAAAGGAAAAGAAAAGAAAAAAGAAGAAGAAAAAGATAAAAAAAAAAGCTTATTGTTCCCTGTTCCTAATTTATGACAGACGCATTTTAAATATTTTCTATCCCCCCCCACGCGGTATACTTCTTCATGAGCAGGTGAAATATTATCTTCTCTTTTTTTTTTTTTTGCCGGTGTCCAGTAATGTCCATACACGCGTCTGTGAACTGATCTATTCCATTACGTGCTTTTTTTTTTTTTTTTTGTCTTTTAGGTAAAAATATGGGGTCATACCTGCTGGATATTCTCTCTCTCTCTCTCTCTCTCTCTCTCTCTCTCTCTCTCTCTCTCTCCTCTCTCTCTCTCTCTCTCTTCTATCTATAAATATCTCTCTCTTTATCTGTCTATCTATCTATCTGTCTATCTTTTTTTCACATAAACAAGTAAAATAGTGTCTTGCTCTGTATTGACAGGTAATGCCATGCGCAGAATTCAATAACGTGTTCTTCTCCTCGTTGTCTATATCGCAACGTAAAAGGAAGAAGACTTATGTATGTGAACCTTCCCTTTTTCAACCGGCTTAACTTCCTACACGCGTATATGCAAATCTACTTACACCACTCTATTTCATTTTTTTTTTATCTTCCTTTTCTGTTTCCTCATATAAACAAGTAAAGACAAAACCGAACCTTTTGCTTTTCGTTACTGAATTATGATCTTATGCACCCGTACCTACTTAATACGTAAACCAGTCTAAAGAAATATGAAGTAATCCATTTAACTACCTACCTTTATTCTCTTACCGTTCATTTCTACATATAAAGAGCTGAAAACATACCAAACCTTCCCTTTCCGTGCCGACTCATAATCTAATAAAGCTGTACATGCAAATCTACTTGGGCCAATCAATTTAAGCCAATCATTTAATCCTCCAACTGCTAATGGTAATACGACACGTGTTATTTGAGCAAACCAACTTGATATTGGTGAACAGGAATGCAAATAGAGGCACTGAAAGAGGTCAACTGCTGCGTCATTCCTTTTCCTGTCTGTGGCTTCTTTCAAGTTTGTTATATTCGACTATGAACTGTGTCTCGTGTTTAGCTCTTTGTTCTCTCATCAGGACTATATTTTTAAAGGCCACAGAGATAATTAATGGGTGCCTTATTTTTTTTCTTACTGATGGTGCAAAATGATAGTTATCACTAGAATCCTGAAAACAACCTTTAAATCCCGATAATTTCTATATGACACAAGCTATTCCATTACTTTGATTTTTATTTATCTTTTGTTGTTTTATCTTTATTTATTTATTTATTTATTTTTTTTTTTTGTCATTTACTTGATATAAAGGATCAAATTACTACTGTACTTTTTTCAGTCATCGGTAATAATATACGTCCATTTGATTACCTGAGTATATTCTTTAAATTTTATCATTTTTTAAATTTATTGATTGATTTATCTATTTTGCATTATCTACTTCATCTAAAAGGTTAGGTTTACTGTTTCTACCTATTACTTTTTTTCCATTCATCAGTAATAATACAGGTGTCTAATTCTCTTCATTTAATTACCTAAGCTTATCTACTATATTCCATTTCTATCTATTTATTTATTGCACTATCTATTTCATTTAAAAGATCAAGTTACAATTCTACCTGTTTGTTCCCAGCCATGGCAATATTACACACGCTTCTAATTCCCTGCAACAGAATACCCAGAGTCTATCGTATTACCATGACTCGCGGCGCCTTCCAGCCCAGCGTCTTCCACACGACACAACTTTTCTTCCCGCTGTCTTCAATGTATAATTATTCCAGCAAAGTTCGAAGGCTGGTTTTCTTTCTACTTTAATTCTACCTGAGAATGTAATACTACCATCTCACACACACACACACACACACACATACACACACACACACACTGACACACACACAGAATAAATTACATATTGATAACTTTATTCATATTTATTGTTCTCCATTTCTCATATTTGTGATTTTATTTTCACATTTCGTACTTAGAGAGAGAGAGAGAGAGAGAGAGAGAGAGAGAGAGAGAGAGAGAGAGAGAGAGAGAGAGAGAGAGAGAGAATAACAAAATTTTTCTTGATAATTTTATAAAACCAGAAACAAAAAAGAAAAATTTCTCTCTCTCTCTCTCTCTCTCTCTCTCTCTCTCTCTCTCTCTCTCTCTCTCTCTCTCTCTCTCTCTCTCTCTCTCTCTCTCTCTCTCTCTCTCTCTCGCTTTGAAATTTTACCCCTTAAAAAAAGAAATCAGTTTACGTGTATACAGGCACCAAAAAAAGTGTGTGTATATGTAAATATGTATGCATGTGTGTGTGTGTGTGTGTGTGTGTGTGTGTGTGTGTGTGTGTGTGTGTGTGGGTGTGTGTGGTAGAGGAGGGAAAAAAAGTGTAACCTGACACCACAAGAGCACAGGGTAACGCAATCCTGTACAGGGGAGTGTCATTATAAAGTTTGGCGCAGGGCTGAACATGATCGAGGAGTAAAAGACACTGTGTATTGGGGAGTGAGGAGGAAAAAGGAAGGGAAGGAAGAGTGTAAGATTGAAATATTATATAAGGAACGAAAGAAAGGAGAGGGTGCAAAAGAAGAAAGAAAGAAAGAAAGAAAGAAAGAAAGAAAGAAAGAAAGAAAGAAAAAGAAAGGTAAAGGATGGCACGCAAAGAAGGAAATGAGAGGGTGAAGGAAGGAAGGAAGGGAAGGAAGGAAGGAAGAAGGAAGAAAAGAAGGAAGGAATGGAAACTCTAATGGGGAAGGAAGGAAGGAAGGAAGGAAGGAAGGAAGAAAGGAAGGAAAGGATACGAAATAGCAAATAAGGCTGGATGAAGTGAAACAAGGAAGGATGGAAGAATAGAAGGATAGATGGATGGGTGAATGAATGAATGAATGAATGAATGAATGGTAGATAAGGAAGTATGGAAAAGAGAAAAGAAAAGGGCATGGGAAGCAAGGTGCCAAAGATGGACGAACGGAACAGATGAATAAAGGAATGGATGGATGAGTGAAGCAAGGAGGGAAACAAGGTAAGGGAAAACTGACTTAATGACTCAATTGATTCAGACTGATTGAAGTTAATGTGTACATACATGCGTGAAATCATGCTTCATTAACGTAAAAGGGAAGGGAAAGGATGAATAAGATGGGAAGGGAAGGGAAAACACACTCACACACAACACACACACACACACACACACACACACACACACCACACACACACACACACACTTTTAGAAGAAAGAGACCCATTATAGATAGATTAGATAAACGATTAAGAAATAAGAATATCAGAAAGAGAGAGAGAGAGAGAGAGAGATGAGAGAGAGAGAGAGAGAGAGAGAGGAGAGAGAGAGAGAGAGAGAGAGAGAGAGAGGGAGAGAGAGAGAGAAAACCCCTACAATAGAATCCTGTCCTATTTTTTTTTTTTTTTTTTTTTTTTTTTATGTAGGAAGGATACTGGCCAAGGGCAACAAAAATCTAATAAAAAAAATGCCCCACTGAAATGCCAGTCCCTAAAAGGGTCAAAGCAGTGGTCAAAAATTGGTGGATAAGTGTCTTGAAACCTCCCTCTTGAAGGAATTCAAGTCATAGGAAGGTGGAAATACAGAAGCAGGCAAGGAGTTCCAGAGTTTACCAGAGAAAGGGATGAATGATTGAGAATACTGGTTAACTCTTGCGTTAGAGAGGTGGACAGAATAGGAGTGAGAGAAAGAAGAAAGTCTTGTGCAGCGAGGCCGCGGAAGGAGGGGAGGCATGCAGTTAGCAAGATCAGAAGAGCAGTTAGCATGAAAATAGCGGTAGAAGACAGCTAGAGATGCTACATTGCGTGCGGTGAGAGAGAGGCTGAAGACAGTCAGTTAGAGGAGAGGAGTTGATGAGACGAAAAGCTTTTTGATTCCACCCTGTCTAGAACAGCAGTATGAGTGGAACCCCCCCCCAGACATGTGAAGCATACTCCATACATGGACGGATAAGGCCCTTGTACAGAGTTAGCAGCTGCGGGGGTGAGAAAAACTTGGCGGAGACGTCTCAGAACACCTAACTTCATGGAAGCTGTTTTAGCTAGAGATGAGATGTGAAGTTTCCAGTTCAGATTATAAGTAAAGGACAGACCGAGGATGTTCAGTGTAGAAGAGGGGGGATAGTTGAGTGTCATTGAAGAAGAGGGGATAGTTGTCTGGAAGATTGTGTCGAGTTGATAGATGGAGGAATTGAGTTTTTTGAGGCATTGAACAATACCAAGTTTGCTCTGCCCCAATCAGAAATTTTAGAAAGATCAGAAGTCAGAGCGTTCTGTGGCTTCCCTGCGTGATATGTTTACCTCCTGAAGGGTTGGACGTCTATGAAAAGACGTGGAAAAAGTGCAGGGTGGTATCATCAGCATAGGAATGGATAGGACAAGAAGTTTGTTTTAGAAGATCATAAATGAATAATAAGAAGAGAGTGGGTGACAGGACAGAACCCTGAGGAACACCACTGTTAATAGATTTAGGAGAAGAAACAGTGACCGTCTACCACAGCAGCAATAGAACGGTCAGAAAGGAAACTTGAGATGAAGTTACAGAGAGAAGGATAGAAACCGTAGGAGGGTAGTTTGGAAATCAAAGCTTTGTGCCAGACTCTATCAAAGGCTTTTTGATATGTCCAAGGCAACAGCAAAAGTTCTTCAACCAAAGTCTCTAAAAGAGGATGACCAAGACTCAGTAAGGAAAGCCAGAAGATCACCAGTCGAGCGGCCTTGACGGAACCCATACTGGCGATCTGATAGAAGGTTGTGAAGTGATAGATGTTTAAGAATCTTCCTGTTGAGGATAGATTCAAAAAACTTTAGATAAGCAGGAAATTAAAGCAATAGGACGGTAGTTTGAGGGATTAGAGCGGTCACCCTTTTTAGGAACAGGTTGAATGTAGGCAAACTTCCCAGCAAGAAGGAAAGGTAGATGTTGACAGACAGAGCTGAAAGAGTTTGACTAGGCAAGGTGCAAGCACGGAGGCACAGTTTCGGAGAACAATAGGAGGGACCCCATCAGGTCCATAAGCCTTCTGAGGGTTTAGGCCAGCGAGGGCATGGAAAACATCATTACGAAGAATTTTAAATACGAGGCATGAAGTAGTCAGAGGGTGGAGGAGAGGGAGGAACAAGCCCAGAATCGTCCAAGGGTAGAGTTTTTAGCAAAGGTTTGAGCAAAGAGTTCAGCTTTAGAAATAGATGTGATAGCAGTGGTGCCATCTGGTTGAAGTAGAGGAGGGAAAGAAGAAGAAGCAAAGTTATTGGAGATATTTTTGGCTAGATGCCAGAAATCACGAGGGGAGTTAGATCTTGAAAGGTTTTGACATTTTCTGTTAATGAAGGAGTTTTTGGCTAGTTGGAGAACAGACTTGGCATGGGTTCCGGGCAGAAATATAAAGTGCATGAGATTCTGGTGAAGGAAGGCTTAAGTACCTTTTGTGGGCCACCTCTCTATCATGTATAGCACGAGAACAAGCTGTGTTTAAACCAAGGTTTAGAAGGTTATAGGACGATAAAAAGAGTGAGGAATGTACGCCTCCATGCCCAGACACTATCACCTCTGTTACGCGCCTCAGCACACAAAGAACGGGTCTCTGACACGGAAGCAGTAGTCATTCCAAGGAAAATCAGCAAAATATACCGCCTCAGGTCCCCCCAACTAGCAGAGGCAAAACGCCAGAGGCACCTTCGCTTAGGGGGATTTCTGAGGAGGGATTGGAGTGATAGGACAAGATAAAAGATATGAGATTGTGATCGGAGGAGCCCAACGGAGAAGAAAGGGGTGACAGCATAAGCAGAAGGATTAGAGGTCAGGAAAAGGTCAAGAATGTTGGGCGTATCTCCAAGACGGATCAGGAATACGAGTAGGGTGTTGCACCAATTGCTCTAGGTCATGGAGGATAGCAAAGTATGTAGGCTAGTTCACCAGGATGGTCAGTAGAAGGGAGAGGAAAGCCCAAAGCTGGTGGGTGAACATTGAAGTCTCCAAGAATGGAGATCTCTGCAAAAAAGGGAAAGAGGGTCAGAATGTGCTCCACTTTGGAAGTTAAGTAGTCAAAGAATTTCTTATAGTCAGAGGAGTTAGGAGAGAGGTATACAGCACAGATAAATTTAGTACGAGAATGACTCTGTAGTCGTAGCCAGATGGTGGAAAACTCGGAAGATTCAAGAGCGTGGGCACGAGAGCAGGTTAAAGTCATTGCGCACAATAAACGCAGCAATCCAGCTTTGGATCGAAAATGAGGATAGAGAAAGTAGGAGGGAACAGAAAAGGGGCTACTGTCAGTTGCCTCAGACACCTGAGTTTCTCAGTGAGGAAAAGAAGATGAGGTTTAGAAGAGGAGAGGTGGTGTTCTACAGATTGAAAATTAGATCTTAGACCGCGAATGTTGCAGAAGTTAATGAAGAAAAAAAGTTGAGGGGGGTGTCAAGACACTTAGGGGTCGTCGACGGAAAGGCAGTCCGACCTGGGGACATTTATGGTCCCCCTCCCCAGATGGGGACTCCGAGGCTGGTGTAGGAGTCGCCATGATTTTTAAAATTTTTTGGAGTGAAGGGTGTGTGTGTGTTATTAGGTGCTTGTAGTTTTGTGTGGAGGAAGAGAGTTGTCTTTAGAGGGCAGGCTGTGACTACCCCCTTGTGTTTGTGAGACACAAAGGGGAAACGTTCAGTGAGGGTCACAGCTGGGTTTAATGATAAGTTCACAGCACCCCCTGAACAGTGCTTTAGACCTCACTGGGGAGTAATTATCGTTTACACCATTGAATCGCTCACTTCCTTCTCCTCCTCCTCCTCCTCCTCCTCCTCCAATACGAACAAATACCTTGCTCCTCCACAACCACCATCAATTCGTTCTCCTCTTCCTCCTCCTCCTCCTCCTCCTCCTCCTCCTCCTCCTCCTCTTCCTCTCGGCCACTTATCATCGGGTTAAGAGGCGTTCAGTTCGTGGCTGTGGGAGGGTGACGCGGCCATGCGTTCACCGGATTACTACGGCGAGGAGGAGGAGGAGGAGGAGGAGGAGGAGGAGGAGGAGGAGGAGGAGGAGGAGGAGGAGGAGGTGATATGGAAAAGTTATGGTGCTGGAAAGAGGAAAGGAGGTGGAGGGAGAGGTAAGGGTGACGGCTGAGATGATTTGTTTGGCTGAAGGAGGAGGAGTAGGAGGTGGTGGATGTGGTGGTGGCGGTGGTGGCGGCTGTGTAAGCAAGAATCTGATTAGAATTGAGAATGGAGAAACAAACGTAACGGAAGGAAATATAAGAGAATAATGTTAAGGAGGAGGAGGAGGAGGAGGAGGAAAACGAGGACAACAACGAATACGAAGAGAGAAGAAAGAGTAAAAAACACTGAATAAAAATATAAAGATACAATTACAATGATCGACAAAAGTATATATATTTTAACACGGTCAAGGTTAGGCACAGCACAGACGAGACACGCACAAGGGACAGGGAGACAAAAAGCTGGATAGAAAGTTAAGCTGACACAAAGACCAACAAAAAAATGTAGCCGACATAAAGTCAGACAGACAGACAGACAAGTAAACAAAGGAATAAATAGAGAGGTAGAGAGATATACAAAAGATTGATAAATAGGTGGTAAAGAAGAAAGTACGAAAAAAATAAGTGAATAAATATATAACTGGTAAAAAAATAAAGTAACAAAATAAGATAGATGAGCAAAGCAACACACGCACACACACCTTAAGGCAACATCACGAACTGCGTCTACATACACCACACCTTCGGTAAACCTACACCTCACACAGAGAGAGAGAGAGAGAGAGAGAGAGAGAGAGAGAGAGAGAGAGAGAGAGAGAGAGAGTGTGTGTGTGATTCACCTACGGTCATCTGTTGGTCACCCAACCAGCTGTTCCCCTACGGAAAGAGCTCAGAACTCATAGTGACCGATCTCTGGGCAGGACTGAGACCACTGACACACCACGCACTGGGACAGCGAGGTCAACAGAGGCTACACATCAAGAGGCTTGCCCATTTGCCTCGCCGCGCCAGGGATTCGAACACGGGCCTTCTTGGTTGTGAGCCGAGCGTGCTAACCACTACACTACGCGGTGTGTGTGTGTGTGTGTGTGTGTGTGTGTGTGTGTGCGCAGTAACGTAACAGAAGCAGTAGTAGTAGTACAAAGTGGTGGTGGTGGTGGTGGTGGTGGTGTTTAAGTGGCTGTAAGGCAATGAACAGTTCATCCTAAGGGCGCCACAAGGGAGGCTGGCAGGTAAGCACCATGATTAGACAGAGGATACCTATGAAAAGACGACACACACACACACACTGATATAATGTGCGAATGAGGTGTTGCTCTTAAAGGGGGGAAGGAAGAGAGAGAGAGAGAGAGAGAGAGAGAGAGAGAGAGAGAGAGAGAGAGAGAGAGAGAGAGAGAGAGAGAAGTGGGGTTAAACGTTTATGTAAATAAACAAGACTTGATAATTGTAGAGTAGCATAGTTTCTGTACTCTCTCTCTCTCTCTCTCTCTCTCTCTCTCTCTCTCTCTCTCTCTCTCTCTCTCTCTCTCTCTCTCTCTCTCTCTCTTTCTCTCCTTTACTTATTCACGAATAGTCAATGCGTTCAGTGTTTGTTTTCAAGCGAACAGAAAGAGAGAGAGAGAGAGAGAGAGAGAGAGAGAGAGAGAGAGAGAGAGAGAGAGAGAGAGAGAGAGAGAGAGAGAGATTGTGTTTGATGGGTGGGAACGAAAGGCAAGGACTAAAAGTGGATGGATTGTGAAGGGATGGAGGGAAGGGAGGAAAGGGGGAAGGAGGGAAGGAGGGAAAGGGAGAGAAGGGAGGAAGACTTCAGGTGGAGGGAAATGTGTGTTTACTTCTCTCCCTTGACGCTTGAGGGTGTCATTAGTTAACTCCATCCCCCCCTCTCTCTCTCTCTCTCTCTCTCTCTCTCTCTCTCTCTCTCTCTCTCTCTCTCTCTCGTCCTTCCCTTAACGTTTCTCCTTACAACTCTCCTTCTCTGCTTCCCTCTTCCTTCTCTTGTTCCTCCAATTCCTCTTTATTCAGTTTCTCGGATCCTCCCTGGTATTGTGACTCTTTCCCTTCTCTCGCTCCTTCACGGCGGGTACAGTTACACAGCAGGAGCCTCCCTATACAAAGCAAATCCACACGCTTCCTCTTGTCCCCTCGCGAGGACGTGGAGCTGAGGGGCGGCCAGGAAAGGGATGCTGGGAAAGTGTTTTTGTCTTGATTTCTTTCTATTGTCTGTGTGTTTTTTTATGTTTGTTTGTGATGGTAGTAGTAGTAGTAGTAGTAGTAGTAGTAGTAGTAGTAGTAGTAGTAGTAGTAGTAGTAGTAGTAGTAGTAGTGGTAGTTATAGTAATACAATTTTCTTTTTACATTTCTGCAGTGTTACTACTTCTATTGGTACTACTACTACTACTTCAAACAAAAACAACAACAACAACAACAACAACAACAACAACAATAACAACAAGAACAATAATAATATGGCCACCACCATTACAACCACCACCACCATCATTAACACTATTACTCCTGTTACCATTAGTACTACAATAATAACGAGCGTTGGTGCGTGCTGCCGGGTGGAAGAGTGTGACAGTGAAGTAATCTGTTAATGCGCCAAGACTCATTCTGCTGTCAGGGGGATTAACATAACATTTGTTGCTCTCACTCCCTTTCTGTAATGTTCTTTTTGTTTTGTGCCTCTTCATTATTTGTTCCTCCTCTGTTTCCTTTTTTTTTCTAATAATTGTTTTCTTTTATCTTTTCCTTTTTTTCATGTAATTATTATGATCTTTATGTGATTTGTAAGTTTTTTTTGTGATTTTTTTTTTTATATATTAGCTTATTTTTTTTCGTCTAACTTTTTTTTGCTCTTTTCTTTTAAATTCATAAGGTTTTTCTTTTGTTTACTAGTGTGTGTGTGTGTGTGTGTGTGTGTGTGTGTGTGTGTGTGTGTGTGTGTGTGTGTGTGTGTGTGTGTGTGTGTGTGTGTGTGTTGGTAATAATCCAGTGAAAATAAATGGTTATTAAGTAGCTTTTGGAATTGAAATATCTCTCTCTCTCTCTCTCTCTCTCTCTCTCTCTCTCTCTCTCTCTCTCTCTCTCTCTCTCTCTCTCTCTCTCTCTCTCTCTCTCTCCACTCATCTATCTATCGATCCATCCACCTATCTATCTATCCATCCATTTATCCATCTACCAATCTAACTATTTACCGATCCACCCATCCATCCGCAATCCACACGGAGCAAAAACAGACATGCCACCAGAACAGCCCACAAAACACGGCGCGCCATTAATCACGCCTCCAGGAATAGCAAGAGGAGGCAAAACACATGTCAACCGCTCGTGCAAGGCGCCTAAATTATCCTTACCCTTCGTATCTCCTGGCAATATATTCCCCGATCACTACATCATTTAGTAAGGAAGCGAAATTATGCACCGAGGTGATAATCTGAGTAAAAGTGACGGAAAAAGACTTGGCGTGAATTATTATAGCCATTCCTCCTCCTTTGATGGTGAACTGGTGAACTGGTTAGGTATGATTGCTACGGGAGAAGTTAAGAGATGGTTGGGTGGTTGGTGGTGGTGGTGGTGGTGGTGGTGGTTGTAAATTTGCCTGGGCGTTAAGTGAAGTGGCGTGGTTGATCTAATGTGAGGGTAAAATGTACTGTAAAGATAAAAGTTTGGGGAAATATGAAGATTGGCTTTCGTGGCAGGATTGAAGGTGGTGGGAGATCTGGGTAGTGTCACTGGTCGTTGTTCGTGTGTGTGAATTAAAAGAGAAAGTAATATATGAAAATGTGTTCATTACTTTTCTTATTAGGTACGCCTTAAGGGAGATTACAAATAGTGTTGGCCTAGTCCATTAAGTGTGTGGAAGGAGGAGTAGTGAGTGTGTTTGGTATAATGTGAGAATTAAATGTAAGGTTAAGAAGGAAAGCTGTGAAAATATGTAAATTATATGGTAAATCTTGATTAGACATACCTTGAAGTGAAGATTTGTAAAGTGCTGGCCTTGCTCATACAGTCTGTGGAAGGAAATAGAGTGGGAGTTTAATCTAATGCAATGTTAAGGTAAGCTGTGAAAATAAGTAAATTATATGGTAAAATTTGATTATACATAGCTGAGGAGGGGATTATGGATTATGGGAAGTGTCGTCCTTGTTAACAGTGTGTGGAAGGAAATGAAAAGAGCGAGTCTGATCTCATGTGAGAATCTAATGAAATATATGTCAGCTTTGAAAATATAGAAATTAGATGTCAGATATGATTACGTGATATAATTTAAAGAGATTATAGTGTCATTCTCACTCAAACTGTAAGAGTGAGAAGCAGAGCGTTCGAGTCGTATCTGATTTGAGAGCAATAAAATATAAATAACTGAATTCAAAACATAAAAGACTGAAAACATGAAATGAAGCATGACAACAAAATAAGATAAAACAAAAATAAACACATTAATAAAAAGAAAAAAAGTGTAAAATATAAATGTAAAATCAAAACACATAGAAATGAAAATATGAAATGGTGTGACAACAAAATAAGGCAAAATAAATAAATAAATGAAAAAAGGCTAGAATATCAACAAATTCCAAACACAAATAAAAATATAAAAATGAACTATGGCGTAAGAAAATAAGACAATACAATAAATATAATAAAAAGTGTAAAATATAATTAACAGCCACATCCAAAAAAAATTTTAAAAATGAAGTAAATGAATAAATAAAATAAAAGTGAAACGTATACTAAGGAAGATTTGAGTAACGTAACAAGATTAAGGAGAGATTCAGTCACGCACCTCCTCCCGCACAATACCTGGTTCGTAAGTTAGGTGGGAATGAATTATTAACGTCAACTTT
>NC_087184.1:8530219-8537719 GCF_035594125.1 Scylla paramamosain
GGAATAATTAAATAGCAAGGAAGGGAAGGAAATGGAAAGTAAGGGAAGGAAAGGAAAGAAGTAGAAAAGTAATTCTCTCTCTCTCTCTCTCTCTCTCTCTCTCTCTCTCTCTCTCTCTCTCTCTCTCTCTCTCTCTCTCTCTCTCTCTCTCTCTCGCTCTCTCTCTCTCTAAGGAAATCACGAAAACATTAAAAAGTAACAGAACACAGGTACATATGAACACACACACACACACACACACACACACACACACACACACACACATACGTAATTACTTTTTAATGAGAGCAAAACAACCCCGTGTCTCCTTTCATGTGGCAGCAAAAGAAGCAATTCCGGGTGTAATGCCCTCTGAAAAACGCAAGATTGAGTGGTACTTAAAAAAATGGCGTAAATGAATAGTATTAATAGAGAAGGAGGGAGGGGAAGGTCGGGCAGGGAGCGAGAGGGTTGCCGGGGGAAAGGATGGAGGAGGGATGTGCTTGGGAGGGATTGGAGTAGGCAGTGGGGAGGAAGAGGGAAGACAGGGGGAGAATGGGGGGAGGAATTTGGGAGTGGGAAGGAATACAGGGGAGATGGGGAAAGGAGTGGGGTAGGATGGGGAATGGATGAGGGAGAAGAGGAGGGAAGGTGGAGGGGTTAGGGAGGGATAGGGAATGAGGGGGTGGGGGAGAGATGAGGGGAGGGTAGGTGGGGTAGGAATGTGTACGAGTATAATTCTTTCATAATGAGTGTGTTTGTGTGTTTGTCTGTTTGTTCGTCTCGTCGTTAATAATGATAAATATATATAATGATACTTAGCTCAGTTTTATTTATTTTTTTCTCAATTTGCATGAATGTAAAAATGTTTTCTAGTTTTTTCCCTCCCTTTTATAATTTCCCTCCTCCCGTTCTACTCCACCATTTAATTTCCTTGAAAGTAAAATATTTCTCAGCCTTCTCCGTTCTTCATTTCTATTCACTTCCTTTCCTGCCTTTCATTTCCTTCATCGTGAATAATTTTCAAACTTACTTTCTTCTTCAATTTCCTTCTTCCTCTTAATTTTCCAGAATCTGACATATTTCCTAACCTTGTCTCTTCATCTTTATCTTTCACTCCTTTCCTCTTCCTCTTCCTCACTTATCTTGCCTTCCCTTGCCTTGCCTTCCCTTCCCTTCCCTTCCCTTCCCTTCCCTTCCCTCCTCCCCATTCCCTTCCCCTCACATAATCCACCTATATAAAAGATAAATAATTCCCTTTCCCCATTCATTATCATTATTTACTCGTCATTCCTATCATCACACTTTTTCATCCCTTCATCCTCCTCCTCCTCCTCCTCCTCCTCCTCTCATCCTTCTCCTTCCTTTCCTTCACCTCTTTAAAGTTTCATACAGATATACACTTTTCTTTATTTCATCATCTCTTTTTCTGTCTTTCCTTCTTTTCTTTTTATTCATCATCCCTTTCCTTCTATGCTTCTCTTCCTTTCCTTCACCTCTTTGAAGTTTCACAGACATGCATACATACATTTTTTCATTCTTTCATCACCTCCTTTTCCTTCCTTACTTTATTCCTTCCTTCCTTCCTTCCTTTCTTCCTTCCTTCCTTTCCTTCTTCCATCTTTCTTTTCCGGAATTTCGCTAAGCTGATGAAAATAGTTTGCTTAGTTTACTTTTTATCATTATTTTTTTCAAAGCAGGTGTTAGACGAGACAGGAAGGGAAGGGAAGGGAAGGGGACCAGGTACGTGTGTGTGTGTGTGTGTGTGTGTGTGTGTGTGTGTGTGTGTGTGTGTGTGTGTGTGTGTGTGTGTGTGTGTGTGTGTGTGTGTGTGTGTGTGTGTGTGTGTGTGTGTGTGTCGCCAGAGGAGGAAATGTCAGTCCAGGCTGAATGAAAAATGAGGAATACAGACAATAGAACAAGGAGGAGGAGGAGGAGGAGGAGGAGGAGGAGGAGGAGGAGGAGGAGGTGAACAAGTGCACAACAAGAATGAAGGAACGGAGGAAGAGACGGATGAAAAAATATAAACTAAAAGAGCAGGAAAAGATAGAGCAGGAAGAGGAGGAGGAGGAGGAGGAGGAGGAGGAGGAGGAGGAGGAGGAGGAGGAGGAAGCAAACAAGAAAGACAAGGACAACAAAGAACAGGAAGAAATTGAAGATACAAAAAGCAGGAAGAAGAGGAGAAGGAGGAGGGCGAGAAAGAGAAAAGAAGAAAAATAGATGGAAGGAGGAGGGAGGGAGGGAGGGAGGGAGGGAGGGAGGGAGGGAGGGAGGGAGGCAGGAAGGAAGGAAGGAAGGATGAATCAAAGGAAATCAAGAACAGTTTAAAAGAAAATACACGAAAAAAAGTAGCAGGAAGAGTAGCAGGAGGAAGAAGAAGAGGAGGAGGAGAAGGAGGAGGAGGAGAACACCTTTCATCAGGGGAGCTTGTTGCGCCTGTCATGTGTATAACGTAAGCAAACAAACCCTTCTCTCCTCCTCCTCCTCCTCCTCCTCCTCCTCCTCCTCCTCCAGGGTAAACACAGCGCCCGCCACACATGTTCATCACTCCACAATCTCCTCTCCATGACCCAATTTGTACAACACTCTCTCTCTCTCTCTCTCTCTCTCTCTCTCTCTCTCTCTCTCTCTCTCTCTCTCTCTCTCTCTCTCTCTCTCTCTCTCTCTCTGTTAATAATTCGCATATCCTTATCGCTTCCTCCCATTATGCCACCATCACCACCGCCACTAATTCATCCTCCTCCTCCTCTTCCTCCTCTTCCTCCTCCTCCTCCTCCTCCCCCTTGTCTTTCCACAGTATAACACAACTGCAAGTATTTCTCATTACGCTTCGAAGAGGAATTTGAGGAAGCAGGGAGATGAGAGAGAGAGAGAGAGAGAGAGAGAGAGAGAGAGAGAGAGAGAGAGAGAGAGAGAGAGAGAGAGAGAGAGAGAGAGAAATTTATTTCATGCTAAGACTGAATGACGATTAGTATTCAAGTCTTATGCATCTCTCTCTCTCTCTCTCTCTCTCTCTCTCTCTCTCTCTCTCTCTCTCTCTCTCTCTCTCTCTCTCTCTCTCTCTCTCTCTCTCTTTCTCTCGTGGGTTTGGGGGTCAAGGTTTGTGTATGCATAGGTGTGTGTGTGTGTGTGTGTGTGTGTGTGTGTGTGTGTGTGTGTGTGTGTGTTAGTGGACGGATAGGTGGATGGGGGTGTGAGGGTAGGGTATGCTGTCAATATTCTTTCTCTCTCTCTCTCTCTCTCTCTCTCTCTCTCTCTCTCTCTCTCTCTCTCTCTCTCTCTCTCTCTCTCTCCTCGTCGTCGTCGTCCAATCAGAATATTGATTTTCTCTCCGGCGGGTCGCTGACAACAGGCAAAGTCAACGGTGTCTGGGCGGCACTCACCACGGCCCGCTGCCGATCACACACCGCGACAGTGTGTGGGTGTGGGGGGGGGAGGCACACAGACCCACGTTCCAATACCACCACACATTAAAGCAGGGAGAAGGTACGGGAACGAAAATGAAGGCTCCGCTACTGACCACCAGAAGGAATAAGGGAAAATATAACTAACCCAAGGATACGCTACTAACTTTACATTGAAACCGAGACAAGGGAAGGGAACAGTACTAACCCAGGCCACGCTACCGACCACACACTACAACAGGGTGACGGGGAGCCAATGAAATGGAAGGCTCCGCTACTGACCACTAGAAGGGACAATGGGGGGAAACTTAACTAACCCAAGGATTCGCTACCGAGCACACACTAACTCAGGGACAAGGGGAGGCAATGGAATGGAAGGTTGTGCTACTGACCACCAGAAGGGCAAGGGTAAAGAAACATAACCCAGGGAAAGAGGGCCAAGGGAAGAGAACATAACTGAGCCAAGGCTTTGCGACCGACCACACAATACCGGGGAAAGGGGAGGCAAGGAGATCGAAAGCACCGCCACTGACCACTAGAAGAGACAAGGGAAGGATTAAAAGTGACCCAAGAACTCACTAGCGACCAAATACGAGGAGAGACAAGGGTAGAAAACACACCTGATCCAAGGCTTTGCTACCCACCACACACAAGAACAGAGGTTAATAGGTAGATGGATGGATAGATGACCACATTTATGAACATACAAGGCTTAAAGTACATGGCAAACTTCATTGTTATTAAGTTTGAGTGTACGTGAAAAGAAAAACACCTTTATAGTTCATTAAAACCTGGACAAAGTGACACTGGGAGGGAACATAACTGACATAACCAACTCAAGGCCGCGCTACCCGCCACACTAAAACAAAGACAAGGGGAGGGAGAAGAAAGGAAGAAAGAAAGAAAAAAAAACTTATGTAAGGACCCACCGCCGTTGAGAGACTAGACAAGGGGAGGGAACAAAATTGACCCAAGGCCTCGCTACCTGCCGCCCGAAGAGACAAGAAAGGGAACACTCCTGACCCAAAGCTTCACTGCCTGTGTTCGTAAACAATTTGGGCTTTCGTGAATCTTTTTAGAAGCCGCAGAGATGATTAGCCGAGTTCTCATGAGTTTTTTTTTCTTTTAATTCACGGTGCAGAACTGCATTAACGTGTCACTGGAATCATGAAAACATCCTAAGAATTACAATAACATCACCTGTGAGTAAACTACGGAAATGAGAAGTGTTTGTGGATACGGACCTAGGAGAGACACGAAAACAACAATTACATAAATACACAAATGAAGAACAAAACTTATGGAAACATACAACCCTTTGATAGAAATTATTTCATCTTACCAAAGAAAACGAAGCCTGGGAAATACTCGTATAAACTTGTTACATAAACTTTGACCACCACAGAAAACGAGCCTTCCTTGAAAAATAGAAAGGTTAGGAAACGTTTTCATCTCACCACAGGAAAGGAAATCCAGGAAGCTTATTCGTACATAAATATTGAATAACGCTCTCAAATCACTACAGGAAATGAAAGTCAGGGAAATATGTACATGTTAAATAACGCTTCTATCTCACAAAATGAATAAATAAATAGTAAATAAAAGCTCAGCGAAATATATAACTGTTTCATAGCACTTTGAATCCACAACAGCAAACGAAAGTTACGTAAATCGCTTTAAATCCAACTCATAAAAGATTAAAAATAAAATAACAAAACGAAACATACTGAAATAGGTAAATGTTGGATAAAAGGAACAAATCTCTACAGGAAACTTAACAGAGACCAGGAAAATTACTAAAAGAAACGTGATAAAGAGTAAAAATGTTAATTAATGATCTGGAAAATCATACCAGAACAAAAAATCTACATATGTCAAGAGGAGAGAAAAAATATGTATCTTAAAAATACAATCTGGATCATAGAAAAATTAGACAGGGAAAAATTTAAATGCACGCAACGAAAGGGATGATAAATAACAACTTTTCATCCAGACAAATAAAGGAAAAAAATAAATAAAACAGAAAAAGAGGAGAGCAAAAGCTGAATTTATGCAAATATATAAATGAATAAATGATGAGAAGGCAGTCAATGATTCACACCACAGAGAGAGAGAGAGAGAGAGAGAGAGAGAGAGAGAGAGAGAGAGAGAGAGAGAGAGAGAGAGAGAGAGAGAGAGAGAGATAATCAAAAACACGGCAGACAAATAAATTATACATGATACAGATAAAATAAACAAATAATATCGAAATAACGCAGCACTGACACAAATAAATAAAAGAAGAAAATAAAGACAACAGAAAAAAACGCAAATAAACAAAAAAAGAAAAAGATAAACAATAAAATAATACAATACGAAGAGATAGAAATAGAAGAAATAAAAACAACATAAATAAAATAATAACATAACAAAGAAATAAATAAAACAAAGATAAAAAAAAATGCTAATAACGAAAGATAAAGTTAGTTGGCGTGGCTTGGCTCAGCTGGCGGCAAATCCTCTCCTGATTGGGTGAAATGTAAAAGAACGTCCGTCATTGGTGGACTGAGGTGCGGGGAGAGGAAGACGATTGGCCAGGCATAGACAGGTTGTGAAGGTTTGAGAATACCTGTGTGTGTGTGTGTGTGTGTGTGTGTGTGTGTGTGTGTGTGTGTGTGTGTGTGTGTGTGTGTGTTCCACCTAACACAACTTACTTTTATTGCCAAACTTATGTTATTAGTATGTGTAACTGTGAGTATATATGTATGTATGTATGTATGTATGTATGTATGTATGTATGTATGTATGCATAATAATATTGAAGATTACGATGTATATATTAAGATTCTTCGGGGGTATCTACAGGGCTGTATTTTTATATATATGTATGTATGTATGTATGTATATATGTATGTATTCATATGCTAGAACGTGGTATGTATATAGTGTGCTTTATCTCCTTTTATATATCTAAAGGAAAATGTATACGTATATTTTCAAGTATGTATGTTTGTCTGATACGGACTAATAACAATGAAGATATGTGCGTAATCTGTCTTATTAATTTTTCATCTATGTACGAATAAATCTTACTTCAAATAACAATAATATGATACGTATGCATGTATCTATGTATGTATGTCTGTATTCATTTCATTTCTGTTTTCTTTATCCATTCATTCAACCTTTATCCTTTGCCCTTTATCTTTTATCCTTTCATCCTTTCATCCTCGCCTCCCACTCCTCAAAAAATTAATAAAAGGAAAAAATGCAGGTAGATATTGCTACATCTGTTTTTTACCTACTTTTATGCAACTATTTTTAATCCTTTTTTACTTTTTATCAATTTCCCTTTATCCTTTATTGGTTGAGAGTCTTTTCCACTCTTTCCTTTTTTTTTTTCCCCACGGTGAGTGCCTTCGATTCTTTCTTTTTTTCTGACTAAAAGCATCGCTACACCTCACCGTTCATCTCTCTCTCTCTCTCTCTCTCTCTCTCTCTCTCTCTCTCTCTCTCTCTCTCTCTCTCTCTCTCTCTCTCATATCACGTTTCCTCCAGAGACTGATAAACAACTTATTTTCCTGGCAAATTAGCACGCAAATTTTCTCCTTTCTCTGTGTGCGTGCGTGCGTGCGTGTGTAGTACCGCTATAGAATTCTAGACAGACACACACACACAGCACAATCGTTTTGTTGTTGTTATTATTATTATTATTATTATTATTATTATTATTATTATTATTATTATTATTATTATTGATGTTATCATTATTATTATTAATGTTAAAGCTGGTAATCTCATAATCATTTGTGTATTTTTTGCTCTCTATTCTTTTATGACTGCTATAATAATTGTTGCTAAATGTGTAGTGTGTTTCTACATGGATAAACAGTAATAGTCTGTTCTGGCTAGTCCTCCCTCACACTCTGTAATGCTGAAAAATATTATGTCTGTCATGGAGCTTTTGCTGGACGGGCAGTGGTTAATGTGTGTGAATTACGTACCTGCGAATGACACTTTGCTCTATATCATTAGCAAAAAAGCATTCAGAGAGAGAGAGAGAGAGAGAGAGAGAGAGAGAGAGAGAGAGAGAGAGAGAGAGAGAGAGAGAGAGAGAGAGAATCACACACTAATTATA
>NC_087184.1:8545219-8550219 GCF_035594125.1 Scylla paramamosain
CTCCTCCTCCTCCTCTTCAGAACATGAGGACACACAGTGATTACTTTTCTTTTTATAATTTTCGTATTCCTTCTTTTTCTTCTGTTTTTCGTCCCCCTCCTTTTCGTCATCCTCCTATTTCTATTACTCTATTTCTTCCTTCTCCTCCTCCTCCTCCTCCTCCTCCTCCTCCTCCTCCTATTCTTCCGTCTCCTCGAGTTCATTTTCTGTTCCTTTTCGTATTTTTGATTCGCATTACGTTCTTGTTGTTGTTGTTGTTGTTGTTGTTGTTGTTGTTGTTGTTGTTGTTGTTGTTGTTGTTGTTGTTGTTGTTGTTGTTGTTGTTGTTGTTGTTGTTGTTGTTGTTGTTGTTGTTGTTGTTGTTGTTGTTGCTCCTGCTGCTTCAAAGGGACGCAGTGAACAGCTTGCCCGCTATTGGTTGGCTGCTGAATGGCGCCCGTAAAGGGGAACTCCCATTGGCTGATGACGAGTCAAGCAAAAGGACACGCAGCCAATCATATTGTAGAGCCGTAAAAAGTGATCTGGACCTGCACCAATCACCGCGCCTGGATAAACTTAATGAATGAATGAATGCACACACACACACACACACACACACACACACACACACACACACACACACACACACACACACACACACACACACAAAATATAATGCATAAGCGAATAAATGACGAAATTAATATAATCGGCGAATCAATTAACAGAAAACAGTGAATAGCAAAATCACTAAACAATAAAACGAATAATTACAACAAACAAATAATGTGATCATTAATATACAAGCGGATAAATAAAAATTAATAAATAAATGAACGCCAAAGAAAATATAGACCATGAAATAAGACGATAAAGGAGAAATAGCATAAGCAAACATTAAAACATTACACAGAGAGAGAGAGAGAGAGAGAGAGAGAGAGAGAGAGAGAGAGAGAGAGAGAGAGAGAGAGAGAGAGAGAGAGGTGATTAATTATTGCATTTATTATTATTATTTACCACAAGATTCACTTCTCTCTCTTTCTTCCCCTTGATGATCACTCCTCCTCCTCCTCCTCCTCCTCCTCCTCCTCCTCCTCCTCCTCCTCCGTGCAGCCATTAGGGAGACTGTAAAGATGCTCCATCCCCATAAATCACTGCACTTCCGCTACCGAGAGAGAGAGAGAGAGAGAGAGAGAGAGAGAGAGAGAGAGAGAGAGAGAGAGAGAGAGAGAGAGAGAGAGAGAGAGAGACGAGTGCTTGTCCTCAATCCCCAATAGTAATGATGAAGGGAGGAGGAGGAGGAGGAGGAGGAGGAGGAGGAGGAGGAGGAGGAGGAGGAGGAGGAGGGATATTGATGAGCGCGGAAGGAAAGAAAACGATGGAAAAAAATTCTGATCCAAAATATTTAAGACTTCTGATGTAAATTACGGGGACACACACACACACACACACACACACACACACACACACACACACACACACACACACACACACACACACACACACACAGAAAGGATGAAACGTAAAATGGAGAATCACTAAATCACGGAAGAAAACGCTATTGCATCCACTCTCTCTCTCTCTCTCTCTCTCTCTCTCTCTCTCTCTCTCTCTCTCTCTCTCTCTCTCTCTCTCTCTCTCTCTCTCTCTCTCTCTCTCTCTCACTGCGTCCTTCACTCCCTCATTCTCGCTTTCCTGCTTATAACCAATCAATCACTCACTTCTCTCCCCCCCCCTCTCTCTCGCTCTCCCTCTCTCTCTCTCTCCCCCTCTCTCTCCCTCCCTCCACAACGCGCGGCAGCAAAACTCATAACAGAATTCCCTGTGTCCTGAGCATAAAAACCACCTCAATAGTGTTTGGAGTTTGCATAGGAGAATCAGAGCCAATGTTTGCACTACTGATGGGCACCTGTTTGAGAGCTAATTCTCTCTCTCTCTCTCTCTCTCTCTCTCTCTCTCTCTCTCTCTCTCTCTCTCTCTCTCTCTCTCTCTCTCTCTCTCTCTCTCTCTCTCTCTCTCTCTCTCTCTGAAGCGTATTGATAACTGATTAGTAAAAAATTAAAGGGTGAGAGAGAGAGAGAGAGAGAGAGAGAGAGAGAGAGAGAGAGAGAGAGAGAGAGAGAGAGAGAGAGAGAGAGAGAGAGAGAGAGAGAGAGAAAGAAATAAAGTTCTGATTGACCTCACATCATAAAAATCGAGGTGATAAATGATTCTATGGCTATCGTTTTCATCACCTCTCTCTCTCTCTCTCTCTCTCTCTCTCTCTCTCTCTCTCTCTCTCTCTCTCTCTCTCTCTCTCCGGTAAACACACACACACACACACACACACACACACACACACACACACACACACACACCGGGCCCTCCAATGTCAGTTAGCCTCGGGAAAACTATGATAAATTTGACTTCACGGTCTGAAGCGAAGAGCCATCACGAGACGAGAACTCTTGAGAATAAATAACCTTTGTCCTCGCGAGGCCCGGGAGGAGGAGGAGGAGGAGTAGGAGGAGGAGGAGGAGGAGGAGTTAGTGAAAGTTTAGTTAAAAGACAAATATTGTACAACTAAAATGGAAGATGAAGAGGAGAAGGAAGACGAAGAGCAGGAGGAGGAGGAGGAGGAGGAGGAGGAGGAGGAGGAGGAGGAGGAGGAGGAGGAGGAGGAGGAGGAGGAAGAAATTTGGAGATAGCAAATATAAAGGTTGCACAGCTAAAAGGGCGAGGAGGAAGCGCAGAAAGAGAAATAAGGAGAGAGAAATGAAATAGGAAACTTGAACTGAAAGCAAAAACATCAAGTATTTTTTTTTTCATACTGACCTGTGCTACATTTCTTTACGTGCGAGAGTGAGATAGTGAAGTGAGAAGGCTTCCCCTCACCCATACAATGCTAGAGTTCGCGGTCAATTATTAACATTAGAAACACAATTTTTATAAGAATGGAATATGAAGAAATAGAGAGAGAGAGAGAGAGAGAGAGAGAGAGAGAGAGAGAGAGAGAGAGAGAGAGAGAGAGAGAGAGAGAGAGAGAGAGAGAGAGAGGTAATACTTTTCAGAGCTTTCTTCTTTATAATACAACATACACACACACACACACACACACACACACACACACACACACACGAAGCAGGAGACTCGCACCGGGTATAAACTGACTCTGCCTCCTAACCTCTGACGGGTTTATAAATGGATTACGTGTGACGCCTCCCAGTTCGTGCCGTTATCATGTAGCAACGCCCGTGAATCCGGTAACTGGTACACTGACACATGAGAGGCGCTAAGATTTAAGGAAGAGCGCACTGATGTTTGGCCGACACTTCAGGCTGTGTTGACTTTGGATGTGGGGCCATAATTCTGAAACACTTCTGCGCCACGCCTCCACTACGTCCACGAGGTTCTAGTTTCAGTGACAAGTTTTCAAAGGTGTTTTTTCACGGTTCTAGTAACAGATGCACAAGATTTCTACATTATTAACAGGAGAAACAGTGTCGAGAATCCAGCTTATGATTTCAGTGTCTTGGAAACTCGTCCTGGTGAGAGAGCAGTGCTTCCAAATACGAGGCCTGTTAAGGGTTCCATATATCCTACTGTTTGGCGAACACTCCCAGCCTGCAGACACGGCAGTATTGAGAAACGCACTGCTCTCTCACCACACTATTTTCAAAGGCCACAGAGATGATTAGCCAGGTTCTCAAGAGTGTTTTTCATGTTCATAATGCAGAAACCTTGTTAATCTGTCACTCAAACGGTAAAAACATCCTTAAAGACACGTGTAGCTTTAATTAGAGCCTTTTGAAATGGTGGAGGTGTGGCGCAGAGATGGTTCAGAATATGGGCCTACAGATGTTTGGCGGCCAGGTGCAGCAATCAATGGCCACTGCTGCACCTCACCTCTGACATTCCTCGCACGCTGGTAAGTATGGAATAGGAAGATAACAGTGCCTGACATCGATCGTCCACGTACTAAGGACTTCTACCTCCGTGTCGCCTGTAAAAAGGATGCTGAAGACAATAACCTAACCGTGATTGGTCATTATATTACTTCAATAACATGTCGAGTATGTGCCCCAACAACAAGTAAAAATTGCATATGAATACCAGCAATTGCATATGAATACCAGGTAAATTAACAAGATATAGGTCAAACTGAAGAGAATGAAAAGTAAAAAACAAAACATTACAAACTAAGCGAAATGGGATCTGAATCTATATATCGAGTAACTCTTCCAGAAAATATACAAATAACAACATAAGAACATAAGAAATAAGGGAAGCTGCAAGAAGCGACCAGACTTACACGTGGCAGTCCCTGTATGAAATATGCCTACCTATTTCCACCTATCATCCCCATCCATAAACCCGTCTAATCTTCTCTTTAAGCTCCCTAATGTTCTAGCACTAACAGCATGATTACTGAGTCCGTTCCACTCATCTACCACTCTATTTGAGAACCAATTTTTTCCTATCTCCTTCCTAAACCTAAATTTTTCAAGCTTGAACCCGTTATTTCGTGTTCTACCCTGGTTGCTGATCCTAAGAATTTTGCTTACGTCCCCCTTGTTATAACCCTTATACCACTTAAGGACTTCTATCAGGTCCCCTCTTAACCTACGTCTCTCTAAAGAGTGTAAATTTAACAGCTTCAACCTCGCCTCGTAAGGAATACTCATCCCCTGTATCCTTTTAATCACCCTGTATCCTTTTATTGGTACATTGGCTTCATTCACACTACGGCCAATACAACACGTGACTTTGGACCTCATAATGTATACAAGCACAGATATAAGAACAAAGAACGCAAATATTAACCTTACTATCACTATTAAAAAAGGAAATTGTAGTGTATCTTTAGTTAACAATAGCTAGGGAAACGGGAGGAGGAGGAGGAGGAGGAGGAGGAGGAGGAGGAGGAGGAGGAGGAGGAGGAGGAGGAGGAGGAAGAGGAGGAGGAGGAGGAGGAGGAGGTCATGATTTTCCTGACGGTCGTGAAAAGATCCTGAAGGAAAGAAGCGCCAGGATTTTGTCGT
>NC_087184.1:8557719-8560219 GCF_035594125.1 Scylla paramamosain
GGAAGAGGAGGAGGAGGAGGAGGAGGAGGAGGAGGAGGAGGAGGAGGAGGAGGAGGAGGAGGAGGAGGAGGAGGAGGAAACAGAAAAATTGGAATAGGTAATAAAAAGAGATAAGGATGAAGAATAAAAAAAGATCAGTAGGAGGAGGAGGAGGAGGAGGAGGAGGAGGAGGAGGAGGAGGAGGAGGAGGAGGAGGAGGAGGAGGATAATGCTACGCCACAGAGTAGGTGGAACCGCGATAAAAGTGGAAATCCTATTAAACGGCATCAGGTCATCACTTTTATGCCGCATCAGAGAGAGAGAGAGAGAGAGAGAGAGAGAGAGAGAGAGAGAGAGAGAGAGAGAGAGAGAGAGAGTGTGTTTTATGAATTACCGTATTAGCATGTCAAGTTTTCCGCTCTCTCTCTCTCTCTCTCTCTCTCTCTCTCTCTCTCTCTCTCTCTCTCTCTCTCTCTCTCTCTCTTATGCTCGTCTAAATTCCCAATCTCTCTCAACAAGAACTGAAATGAAATAAATACCAAAAAATATGAAAAAATGTTCTGCAGTGGGACGCAAACCAATAAAATGTTTCGGTCAGGTATAAAAATGATGAAAAATAATGCAAAAAAAAATGTTGGAATGTATTGTTGTTCTTTTAGCTGCATTGTGTCGTGCTCTTATGAATCGAGGAAGGGAGGGGAAGGGAGGGGAAGGGAAGGGAAGGGAAGGGGAAAAGGAAGAGATGTGTAATAAATGTCGGAGATACAAAGGAGAGGAAGAGAAAGAATGGAAGTTATTTGCAAGTAAAGAGAGAGAGAGAGAGAGAGAGAGAGAGAGAGAGAGAGAGAGAGAGAGAGAGAGAGAGAGAGAGAGAGAGAGAGAGAGAGAGAGAGACGTTTGTAATATATTCAGGTATTAATATTCTTTCGCTTTGATGACGAATTCCATAGACATTTGCATTAATAACATCGGAACTGCGTCCAATCTTCTCTCCCTCTCCTTCCCCCCGCTCTCCCTCTCTCTCTCTCTCTCCCTCTCTCTCTCTGCTTTCCCTTTAACACCCACACGCTTCACCTGTTGCACCAAGAAGCCAAGGGGAGTGCATGCAAGACACAATACCCTTGAAGATTATAATGAGGCATCGCAAGGAATCCCCGCAAACTGAGGCTGGGAGGAGGCGGCGCGTGGGTGCGGCTGAGGCGAGGCAGGAATACCCTGCCACCACCCAGCCTTTACTAATGTGCCAACCATTCACGACGAAATCGAGGCGTTAAGAACATAAGAGCATAAGGGAAACCACAAGAAGCCATCAGATCAACACGTGTCTGTCCCTGAATGAAACCTAGCTACCTATTTTCACGTTTCATGTTTATCCATATATTTGTCTAATCTTTTAAAAACTCCCTAATGACTCAGTATTAACAACCTGATTATAGTCAATTCTTTCCTATTTCTTTTTATCTAACTTAATCAAGCTTGAACCCTTTATTTCTTTTCCTGTCCTGATTACTGACCCTAAAAGTTTGTTCACCTTTGCTATGCCCCCTACACCACTTAAAGACTTCTGTCAGCTCACTCTTAACCTAAATTTAAGAGCTGCAATGCGCTGTCTGCCAATACTAATTACTTAAAATAACAGAGACAGTGCAGTAATAGCTCTCACGTAAATTTAGCTGCTGGATGAGAAGGTGAAGGGCACAGCGAGCGTAGAAGGGCTGGCGGCGGTGCGTCTGGCAAGAGAGAAATATTGACTAGGGACTTTAAATCTGAAACACTTCTGCGCCGCATCTCCACTGCTTTCAAAAGGCTCCAATTGAAATGGCACGAGTTTTTAAAGGTGTTATCGTCTCTAGTGACAGATTAAAAAGGATTTCTACATTAGTAACAGGAGAAACACTCTTGAGAAACCAGTTAATCATATCTGTGGCCTTTGAAATGAGTCGCGGTGGGAGAGCAAAGCGTTTCTGAATACGGGTCAAGGAGCGAGGCGGTGGGTTGCAGCTCACATCAATGGCAGACGGCGCTCACAGGTGAATGTCGCGGAAGGCTACATTGATAAGGTCATTGCCTGCCTAGTGATATCGTGTCGCCTCTCATCTGCCCCGGGACTTTCACTACGTTATCTGACTTACCGTGTAAATTCCCCAGGATGCGGACGTACGTGTATCTACGGAAACTCTTGATAACTGTGTAATAAAATAGGAAAATTAATGTCAGGAAAACTCCATGGTAATACATGGTGATTTGAACCTTTGTCACTCTCAAGAAGTTCCCAGCGTGTGAACAAACTGTACAACGCACTTCACGAGGCAACGCTATCCTAGACAAGATGCACCGTAATGTTAATCAGGTCGTTAGTGCTGTAATGAGTTTGTTAGTGCCTTAATCAGTGCTGCTGAGTCACTAGGGAGCTTCAAAAGATGAGACAAATATGTGTATAAGGGTGATTAATGGAAACAGGTATGTTTCGTACAGGGACTGCCACGTGTAGGTCTGATGACTTCTTGCATCGTCTCATAAT